>NC_056734.1:540967739-541020239 GCF_019279795.1 Protopterus annectens
TTTTCCCTTTTTTGGGGCCCCTTTGGGTATTGGCCAATTATAGGCCAATTTCTAAGTTACCTTTTTTGAGTAAGGTGATGGAGAGATGTGTCTATGGCCAATTGTTGGATTTTTTTAGATAAAAATAATTTCTTAGAAAATTTTCAATCTGGTTTTAAACCATTACATAGTACTGAGACAGCTCTGTTGAAAGTTATGAATGATATTTTTTTTGCAACTGATGGAGGAAAATCTGTATTAGTGCTGTTGGATTTAACGGCTGCTTTTGATACAGTTGATCATGAGGTGCTTTTGCACCGTCTTGAACATTATGTGGGAATCACTGGTTCGGCGTTAAATTGGTTTAGGTCTTACCTTTCTGATAGAATGGTATGTGTTCAGCTGGGTGGTTTTTCATCTGATTTTTTCCATCTTCCCTGGGGAGTTCCACAGGTTTCAATCTTGGGGCCTTTGTTGTTTTGTATTTATATTTTGTTTCTAGGAGACATCTTACAGAAATATGGTATTGACTTTCATCTGTATGCTGATGATTGTCAACTTTATTTACCTTTGGATGAGGCTGATGGTCGGTCAATATCAAAGGTTCTGGATTGCCTATGTGAGTTTAAGACATGGATGGTGGAAAATTTCTTGAGTCTTAATGAAGGAAAGACAGAAGTGGTGCTTTTTGGTTCTAGGCGTTATAATGACTCTATTATGACAGATTGTGGTGAATTGACTCCCTATTTGAAGGATTCTGTTATTAATTTGGGGGTAAAAATGGATAAAGATCTCTGTTTTAGGGGTCATATTAATAGGGTAGTGGCATCCTCTTTTTATCAGTTAAGACGTTTGGCTAAGGTGAAACCTTTTTTGTCTAGGTGTGATCTTGAAACTGTGGTGCATGCTTTTATAACCTCACGTTTAGATTATTGTAACTCCATTTTATTTGGAGTGAGTCAGGGTGCCTTATCCCGCCTGCAGCTTGTTCAAAATGCTGCTGGGAAGTTTTTGGAAGGCAAACGTAAATTTGATCATGCTATGCCCATATTGGCAGCTTTACACTGGTTACCTGTTTTCTATAGAATTAGTTTTAAATGTTTGTTATTGGTATTGGGCCTAAAGGGGTTGACCCCCATTTATTTATCAGAGATGTTGCATCCTTATTTTCCTGCTCGGGCACTTCGCTCAGAAGATTTGTCTTTACTTGAGGTCCCAAGGTCACGATTAAAGACGAGGGGAGACGGAGCTTTTGCTGTTGTAGCTCCAAAACTTTGGAATGAGCTTCCACTTTACATTCGGCAGTCTTCTTCAGTGGCAGTTTTTAAATCAAATCTTTAGACTTATTTTTATGATTTTGCTTTTAGTAATGTATGTTGATTGTATTTGTATCTTATTTTTTTGTATTTTCTGTAAAGCACTTTGGTGGCATACTTTGTCTGTAAGGTGCTATATAAATAAAATTTGACTTGACTTGAAGTGTTAGGCAAGTAGTGTTAAGGTCTGAATACACCTAATTAAGGTGTTCATTGGAATGTACATGCATCAGCAATGTATACATAAAGTTGCTGTTGCATATACAGGCTCTTTGTTTGCTCTCCATGGTTTGTGTGTGCAGGATGGACTTCTTTACCACCACACTTCTAGCCTCAGTATTCCCTCACTTAAATACACGGTAAATCTCTTTGACATGCTTAAGCACCTTTGCGGCCACTTCTTCCTTTGTTTGCATGTATAACTGGTCTTTGTAACAGTTATGCAGGGAAGGCTTCGAGCTGCTAAGTGTTTTTGTCATTGTGCATAGATTTAATTTTCGTCTGTACGACAACACATCACTTGAAAGAAATGTCTGTAAATCTGCTGCCCCTTTCCTGATTTAAATCTAAAAGATGTTTTTTTACATGTCTGTGTTAGAAATGCAACTCGATGGAATGGCACAGTCCCAGCTCCTTTGTGCATCTTGAAGTCACTTAACATGCAAGGCATTTGCTGGAAGAAAAAAAAAGGCAGATGTTGCTATGACAACCCAGTAGTAGGTCAGCCTCAGAGTGGCTTGTGTGATTGGCTGTAAATAGAAACTAACAGTCTGTAAAGACAGGATATTGGTTATTTTAGATGAGAACAGTCTGCCTTTTATCTCTCCTGGTAATGTGAATCAAACACGAATATGTTTTAGTGTAGCAGTGACACACTGGATGTATAGTGCAGTAATCAAACTGTTACCTCTAAGCTATTGCTGAAGAATCCTTTTAGAACGTTATAGTTTTCTTTCAGCTGGATATGAGGATGTTTTCTGCAAAGTATATATTTGTTAAAGTATCATTGTATATATTTCTGTATAATATCTTGCCTGTAGAACATGTGATTTTTTTGCTATCTTTTCCTTTGGTGTGCTGAGGCCGTAGTCCAAGTATGTTGGGCTGTGCAATGGATTAAAAGGTTAAGAAAATGCATTACTACATTTCTAGCAGAACATATTGAAATTGAGGGATCAAAGCATTGCACTTTCTAAGATGACTGGGTTCAACTGGCAGCACTGGAGGTGGAGGTAGTGGAGAAGTGGGGAGTATTAGACTGAACGGCAGATGCTGGCTTGTCTGTGCTGACTAGCCTGCTCAGTGTAGTTGCAGCATTGAGCTGGGTTAATGCTGCACAGAAAGTGGTATACCACTTGGTTTGGGAAGCTTTTCATACATGTAAGTATCCATGCACCTCCCATAGGCAGCACTTCTGGAGTTTGTAAGGGTGCTATGGGACAAGGGTGGGTTAGGGCACACACATTGACTTTCTCACAGGCTCCAGATGTGGGTCTGGTTGAGGCTAGGGAGGGTCCATTTGACCCACTGAATGGGGATAGGAGCTGTTTTTATCTAGGAGGAGAGGGCAGTAAAAAAGTCATTGCCCCATCCTGTACAGCTGCCTGTTAAAATTGATAGTCTTTGTACTTGTTAAGCCACTTTAGTCTATCCTTTTTCCATGGTCTGTCTTGCCCTGTCCAGTGAATCTGTCACCATTGTGAGGTAATTGCTTGAGAAGTATAGGTTAAAAGAAGGGTTGCTAAGAAAATCAAGTCTTGTTTTTACATTTTAAGTGGAGATGCCATTTACATAGACAACTGTTAACGTTATCACAGTAAACATTTTGAGTGAAATGTCAGAAATGTTAAATCAGGCTGCATCTGTATTAATGTGATGCCGCATTACTGGAGTAATGTACTAGAAAGTGAGGGGTGTACATGATCTGCTAGCTAAGATTGGATTCTTATTTAATATTTAAGCATTTATACAGCTTGTCCTCATATGAGGAACTGGTAAAAGATTACTTCATGCACTGTTTTTTTTTGCTTGAGTGTTTTGAATGATTCTGATAATTAAGCACATTTGGCTACATATGATTAAAATAAGGAGAAAACACTTGAAATAAATGTCTTAAAATTTGTAGAAACTAAGATGGAGTCTTTTGGAAAGATGAGCAGAGAAGGTTTAAATGCAGTTCTGTCTAAAAGTTGTGAAAATCCTATAGAACTATTTGAAATGTTAGAGAAATGAGAGGAAAATTGTCCTTTCAAAAATTTTCCTTTTGCTGCAGTGGAGAGAGACCATGGATACTTCCACTGCATGGATAATCAAATTAAAAAGAGTGAATGAAGTAGAAATTGCAAATTCTAAATTGCTGATATGAAGTCCTGTGGAAACGGCTGCTTGTTGTCAATGGGCACAAAGTTTTTGCTTTTGAGCTTTATTGTATGACTATTGGTAGAGGCAACACTTGCAGGAGTCTTATCATGTGCTGCATAGCTCTAGTTAAATTGTTACAGGCACTCTTCCAGTTTCTGCAATCTGCATTGCAAAGAACTGGTGTTTCTCCAGACCTGCTGATTGCCGAGTAGTATTTTCAGGGTCACTGCAGGCAGAGGCTTTCAGGAAAGCTGGCTCGTTCAGTGTTCCACAAATTGGTACTGAAAGAAAGGCTTTCTATTTACTTTGGTTTCCCCCAGGTTGCTTTCACAATCCACACAGCTACTACTTCGTGGTTGCGGGTTTGTGTAGACGATCAACCGTTGCTATCACTGCTGTTTTGGAGGAAATTTTTCTCCAAGTAGTGGATGAAAGTAAGTATGGTCATGCATAGTGGCACAAACCTCATTCAAAATTGCTGAGAGCAAAAGGAGAAAATTCAGTATTCTAAAAAAAATTATAATTCAACTGTGGCAAGAAAAGCTTATCAGGCTAGCAGAAGGTTAAATTCTGTGAAGTTAGCTAAAGCAAGAACTATTTGAGCGAAAAGAGCGAAAGTAAAACATTTATTTTCCCAAGTGAAAATTGGAATGATCAAAGGGCTTACTGTATTGATCCTGTATTACATGAAGGGAATATTATACATAAGGGGACAGAGTTGGCTATGTTGAATAAAGTGGGTACATGTGATTTGACTGATTCCGCTAATTGTATATCCCATTTCACTGAAGGTGTGGTTTGGGAATCTTTAGACTAAAGAACAGTTGCAGTCCTAGACCTGATGCTGTTCCATGGTGTTTTTAAATAGACAAATAAGCACGCTGTCTGTGCAGTTACATTTTTGGGCTAGTCATTACTATTTATTTTTTGTACCAACAAAGTTGGTTAATCAATGGGTTGCAGTTAAGATCTCCTGTTATAAGCCAGTTTAAATTTTCTTATTGGACAAAAGCTTTTATAGATGTCTGCTTTCTGAGTTAAAAGGAAAAAGTTGGACCTCTTAGTGATTTAATCCAGTGTTGTCTATTTTTGTCTGATTCAACTATGGGTTGTTAGATCCGACCTCTGGATTGACTCTGAAGCTTCTCTGTTCTGGGGCCCTGACTCATCCACTTCCTATAATTCCCTCTACTTCACCTTAGTACCTCAGATCTTATTTGCCATTTGAAGCATTTAGTTGCATTTGAGGGTGTGTTGTATCAGTATCCTTTTTTTGTGATTATTTTTTATAATGTACTCTTCCCTGTACTGAGAATTTTTTTCCTCTCCAGTTTAAATGTAAAGCAAAGATTAGAATTGGTTTAGTAGAATAGACAGGTTTAATAGATATTACAGTTCTTGAAATATTGTGTATTTTTCATATTATAGGCTTTTGTATAGCACTTTGTAGGTTTTTAGAATGGTATCTGTATACGTGTTGGATTAAAAAAAATGTTCCAAATGTGGTCATCCCCCAGATACTGTGTGCTTCTTGTTTGGGTTCTGCTCCTCTTGACACAGTGTCAAGCTTGTGCTTTTAGCTTTAGGGCTCTCCAGACCAGGAGGGAGAAACCCATAATCCGGAGTCTTCTCTCTTCACAGACAGCGTCAGCAGTTCCTGCTTCTACTTCCTCCATGGCCTCTTCTCCAGCTAGCAATGATAAGAGGCGTAAAGACGAACAGAAATAGAAAAAAAGATGGTGTAAGAAAAGGATAAATCGGATTCAAAAAGGCTCAAAGCATTCCCCATATCCAACATTACTGTCTGGGCTGGATCTAAGAAGTCCTCAATGGTTGGAGCCAAGAGTTTTCCAGATCCGTCACTCACTTTCTTGGTTCCAGTTCTGTTTGGACCCAGCAAATCCATCGCTACACTTGTCTGTTCTCCAAGAGATGCAGTGGGAAAAGGTGCTTCCATCCAGTTTGGTTCCATCTGAACTTGGAACAGGAGTCTGCTTCTACTTCTCATCTCCGTGTCAAACAGGGATGTGTGTACCACTGGCTTCTCAGGCTGCATACTACATTATCTCTGATTCAGAACCTTCTGATTTCCAGCAGTTCGTAAGAAGTAGAAGTGCAAGTGGAAGAACACACAAGTTCTTCTCCATTGTATTTCACTGAATATGGACATGAATGAAGGAAAAAGCTCCCCTAGCTCCCTCCTCAGAAGATGTTCCCTTTTGTGAGATCTTTGAATTGATGAAGCGGAGAAGGGAATTGTCCACTGATATTCCTTCATCAGATGAGGCTGTGCTCCTGGAAACCTTTGATTCTGGCTCAGCATCATCCTGGGTGGTACCATCTGCTGACCCATACTAAACGGGCATAAAAAGACCCTGTTTTGGTGGAACCTGTTCCTAATAAACCTGCCAGGATATTGGCAGCACCAAAAGAAATCAGAGCAAAGGTCCACCGGTGAATGAGATGGTGGTAGCAGCATCCACTAAAAAGTAACAGTTTGAGGAAGGTTCTTTGGTCCAGCCCCCTAACAGGGAGTCTAGGGCTATGGACAGTTTGGAAAACAGACACATACTTCAGTGACTCTTGCATTTAGAGTGCTAAATTATTTGGCCCATGTCATCAGATTTCAAGAGAGAGACCTGACTAAACAGCTTTCCAAGTCTTTTGGATTACCTACCTTCAGATGTTAAGACCGTGGTCTCCCAGCTTTATACTCTTCATTCTGTTTCTAAAATAGCAATGCGACTGCTTTCAAATGCAGCTGATGGCATGGTTAGAGCAGCAGGTACTGGCATCACCGTGTGTTGGCACATTTGAATGTCTCATTTTTCTCTTCGGACCAAACGTAAGAGACATGCTAACCAAGTGTTGGCAAAGATGGTAAGATTCTCTCTGCAGTAGTAATCTATTTCTAAACCCCTAAAGAAACCTTCTGTAGGCATCAGAGGGCTGGGAAGAAAATGTGGTTTCATAAATCGACGTTCTTATGACTGTGCTGGGGATAGACCTTATTGTGGCAGGGGAGGCAACCTCTTCAGTGAACATCTCCTTAGAGGCAGATGCGGACTTCACAACCAGGGCTTTCACGGTCCACTTACAGAGAACCCTTTCGGCACCCTTGGAAGAGTTGCCTGTCTGTTGCATCCCAGAGGCAGTGGGGTGCCAAGCATAATTTCATGAGGCTATCTGATGCCCTTTTCCCTTCCTGCTGTAAAGAGGAAGCAAGTTCCCAGTGTTCCACCCAATCAGTGGGAACCCACAGCAGTAGAAGTTTTCAGTCTTTTAAACAGAGTCCTTAAATTGGCCCCTGAAGACCAGTTAGAGTCTGGAGTCTATTCTAGGTTCTCAAGACAACAGGGGACCACAGACCCATGTTGGACCAGAGTCACTTAAACAAATGTGTAACAGACAAAATTCGAGATGGTTGTAATTTGGTGCATTTTGTGTCTCCTGAGGATAGACGATTGGATATGCTCCAGAGATCACCAGGATGCATGTTATGTAAAGACAGAGGAGAGATTCCTCTGAGCTGGGGATGGGCGATTATCAATTCGGAGCCCTGCCTTTGTCTCACCACAGCTCCCAGGGTGTTTTGCCTCCAACACCCTCTTAATGAATCATTGAGACCTACTGCTGTATCTGACAAATCTTGGGATTGCAGTCAACCTACAATAAAGGCATCTTACCCCAACTAAACTTGAGAATTTATCAGATGCCATCTGGATTCAGGTTTACAGATCCCTGAACTTCTCACTCCAGAGTTCTCTCCCTGCGCCTCACAGCCACTGAAGTTCTTCAGCCTTTTCCTCCAGCAAGACAAATTTTTTGCCTTTTAGACCTAATGGATTCTACAGTCCTCTTGTTTCTACTAGTCAGATTTTACATGAATGCTTCAATGGGCTGTAGCAATGCAATGGTCTGAAGGTATTCATTCACTACATAAAATCGTCTCACCCAAATTTGCAGACCAATATATCTCCTGGTGAATAAAATCTCTTTAGTGGCAGAGGGAAGTTCATTCCAGATGGATCCTTCTGTGACTGTAGTAACCTTAAATGCATCCATTATAAGGTAGTGGTGAGGGGGTCATTTTGAAGGGAAGACTAAGATGCTTGGTCTCATGGAGAGGTCAGTCTTCACATCAGTATCTTGGAGATGAAGGCAGTCCTTATGTTGCAAGTATTCCTGGATGTTTTCCCCAAGCGTGTGATTTCTGTACAATCCTGAGAACATGTCTGTGATCTGGTACATCAGCAAGTGGGGAGGAACACACTTCTATGTCAAGAAATGACAAGGGAGGGGGAGTAGTGCTTTGTGACAACATAGATTATACCAACAAAATGTTGAAAATTTTACAGGATTCTGGGAATTGAGACAGTCTCTATTAATGAAATTAATATTGGATACCGACAAATTGATATGTTTCTTGAGTTTTTGTTAGACAATCGCATCTCTAGTGATACATTCAATTATCTTAAGGTAGAACACCCTTTAATGGCTACAATTGTAGGCATTACCAAGATGCACAAAAGTGTTGTAGATCCATCCCTCCGGCCTATTGTTTCTAGCAGCCATTATAAAACTTTCCCCTTTGGTACTGCCATTGATAAATGGTTAAAGCATACGTATATTACAATCCCACATTTAGTTAAGGATTCTTGGGTATTTTTAAGTAATACAGCAAAAACACGAACTGGGTCCCACAAAACCACAATAAAACGCAAACAGCACTTCGATGCCCAATGAACTCTTCCAAGACTCTTCGATATAATAAAATCACTTTTATTTTAAGACGAACAACACAATAAGGTGAACAGAAACAAATCCATCAAGCGCTTTCGCCTGTGTAAATCCCAGGCTTTTTCAAGATACAGCAGCAGGATATTGAATTCCCTTTAAATAGGGCAGTTCATTACCAATTAGTGTAATTAATCAGCTTAATCTAAATACCTTGATGGTAATTGGTTGCAGAACTTTTTGTAAATATTCTGACCATAGTTGTCACAGTGTCATCTAACAATTCGTTGAAATTGAATCCAAATAAAACCAAATGGAAGTGCGTAAAATGCATAAAAATGAATAACAACAAACCTACATTTAAACCTCTGTTAACTATGAAACATCATAAACTACGATAAATGTACCCTATTCTTTCTTTATAATTGCTCTTTGTCATAAATCCCCCATATTTACATATATCATTTCTAACATTATTGAATGTCATGTAGAAATAGTATCAATGACATATACTACCTAAATGTCTTTAATTTCAAAGTCCAATAACACCAGTAATATTCACACGTAATATATTAAATATCTATGAAATATTAAAATATTAAAATATTACTATATAAACTGTGTATAAATAAATTAGTATAAATATTTTTAGTATGACCTATAATCTGTAAATAAAAAACTTAATAAATACATTACCATAAATATTTAAATATGTAAAAAAACTGTACTTGTAGTAAAATATATACATATGATGAAATGTGTGCCAGAAATAAATACTGTCTGAAGCCTCCTATGCTAATGATCATAGTGTTTAGGTTAGTATGACCATGCTTTGTCTTAAAAAAAAATTTTTTTATATTAAAACCTTTTTTATGTTAAAATGTTTGTATACATATACCCCTTAGCACCAAATTGATAGTTTTCACACACTGTAAGTCTACATCCACCTGTTGTAACCTTATAACCAAAATTAGCTATATAGATTAGTTCTATAGTTTTGCTCGTCTCAATTTCAAAAGACTACTGATACTTATAGCATCATTTAAACCAGGTGGTTTAGTTGCGTTTAGCCTAAGTTGCCAAATTAATTCTTTGTACTCAACAGTGGCCTCCCAGTCCCCACCTCGAGGATTTAAGGGAACTTGTTCTAAAACAAAAAAAATTAAGGTCATCTCAGGACATGCTGACTGGTGCCTATAAAAGGCATTGGACTCCTCCTTTCTCTGAATGTCGTAGAGGTGCTCATATATCCTCCTACGTAGCGTCCTCAGTTTTTCCAATGTAAAAACTTTCACAAACCTGACACATGCCTAAGTAGACTATCCCTTTGGATTCACAGTTGCAATACAAATCAGGTTTGACCCTAAACTTCCTTGATTTAATGTATAAAGAGTCAGTGTTCAATATATATGCACATTGTTTGCAAGCATTGCATTTGAAGGTGCCCATTGTTGTACCTTTGGTTTGTTTTACTTGCTGCTTTTGTCTCTCAAACATATTTTTAAGGTTCATATTCCTTGCATTAACAAATGTTGGTTGGGTGGGTAGCCATTTGCTAGTGTCTTCATTTGACCTTAAAATTGGCCAATATTTTACTACAGTGTTTCTTAAATCAGAAGCATTGTTATTGTACGTGTACACAAATGCAGATTTGGAGTCAAATTCTTTGCTTTGTATATGAGTACCATTATTTTCAAGTACTGTGTCGTCTTTTATTAAACCTAATAAGGGAGAGTATATAATCCCTATTTTACTCAATACTTCCTGGTACATTTTGTCAATTAAGGCATGGGGGTATCCTCTCTCTAAAAATAGGTTCTTTAATGTGTTCACTTCTTTAAAAAATAATTCATCCGTGCTACACATTCTAGAGGCTCTAATAAATTGGCCTTTCAGGATGCCCTTCTTTTGTGGAAAAGGGTGGCCACTACAAAAATGCAAGAATGCATTTGAAAAGGTACTCTTTCTAAACACTGATGATTCAAGCATTCTTAGCTCCATGTTCTTGGTCAACATTACATCTAGATAATTTAATGAACTATCACTGATGTTGGATGTAAACTTTAAAAAGTCAGTAGTGTTGTTGATATAAATTAAAAACTCTTGGAGACCTTCCTTACTGCCTCTCCATAATATGCAAATATCATCCAAATATCTTTGTTAGTGAATAATATTTTCTTTCCAGGGTAATGTAAAAATAAACTTGCTTTCCCAGTAAAATAAAACAATGTTTGCATATGCGGAGGCACAAGGTGTGCCCATTGCAACACCTTTTCTTTGTTTAAAAAATTCCCCATAATTTACATAAAATCCACTAACAGGTTTATTAAATTTGTACTTAAACCTGAAAATCTAGTTAAAACTTCACTGAACCATTGCAGTCCTGTAACATGGGGGCTACTGGGGAACAACTCTACTACGTCCACAGTTACCATGAAATCTGTACTATCATAATACTCTTTTTTAATATTTCTGAGAGTCCCAAGAGTCCTTACAAATGCGACTAAAGGATGAAACCATCTTCTTGAGTGTAATATCTACGAATTTGCCCAAAGGTTCTGTAATGCTTCCAGATCCTGCCACAATGGGTCTAAATTTTAAAAGGTCTAAACCTTTATGGACCTTGGGAATGCCAAACATAAACGGTGTAAGGGGTTTGTTGACCATTAAAAAATTTAACAGTTTCTCATTAATCACCCCTTGTAATAAGTGGTCTTGTAGTAGAAACTTTATCTTAGCATACGCTATGTTGATTTCGTTTAAAGAAGTGATACTATATTGCTCAGTGTCCTGAAGTATGTTATGTAAATTTTCATCAGTCTCATGCTTGTACATTAAAACAACCCCACCACCCTTGTCAGGTTTCATGACCCTAATTTGCTCTTCTCTTAGTTGATCTATAAGGGAAAAGCAATTTGCAGATAAATTATCTTTTGTCTTGTTAACTTTCCCTAATTTTCTGATGTCCATTTCAACTAATTCTTCAAAAATCCTAACAACTGGGTGGAGGGGGGGGGTTGAAAATATACTGGCTCTACTGACTGGTTCTTTCGTAAAAGATGCACCTTTAAAAAATAAATTCAAATTAAGTTGTCTTGTAAATAGTTTTAATTCTAGAATGGTTTTAGTTATATCCAAAGGCTTAGTTGGGACAAAATGGAAACCTTTTGTGAACAATTCAAAATGTGTATCACAAATATCCATATCTGTAAAATTAAAAATTGAAAAATTACATTTTGATGTAATTGTGTAAGGCTCAGTGATTGGTCCAACCATTTCTGTTTCATTAATAGATAATAGTATATTCATCTCCGTGGTCTCCCCCAATTGTGGTTGTTCTGAAACTGAACCCTGTTTCCCTGTCTGCCCTGTGGAAAATAAAAAACCTGGTTTGGGTTATTGTTAGGAGTACTTGTACTATTATTGTTTCCGTGCCAAACGTTCACTACGTCTTGGTGGTTCATCCAAGGGAGGTGCATTATCATGATTGTGCACAATTTTGTTAGCACCCTTACTGTTACTCTGTTTGTTGAACCACCCTCCTTTGGCAAGTGTCTAAGCCACCCCATTTTTATAGTCATTCAGGTCCCTTTCCAACTTTCTAATCTTTCTATCCATAATTATAATACAGTGCTGATCGACATCAAAAAACACATTATCATAATCTTTTTTTACTCTATTTTTAAGTAATCTTACCCCCAGGGATGTGGAAGGAAGGATTGATATACATCACTGTTGACGTAAAATATCTATTTTCCTGTATCTCTAAAGCAAATGGTTTGGAAGCATTTTGCAATAGTATCAGACAGTATTCGGACTTGAGTTGGGACCAGACTAACCTGATAATGGAACTTATGTCTGTTGTACTTGATTGCAATTGCATCATCTTTGAAGGAGAGTATTATCGACAGACCAGGGGAGTGACAATGGAGGCTGTTTGTGCCCCCTTTTACGCCAACCTGGTCATGCTAGATTGGGAAACCACTCACATTTTTAGGTGTGACTATTTCAAATACATTAGACATTACACAAGATTCTTGGACGATATGTTTATTTTATGGGATGGTCCAAGTCAGTTGATTGAGTTCATTGCATATATGAACGGCACTAGCAGTTTTTTAAAGTTTACTCATTCACGGAGTTTGGATGGTATAGCCTATTTAGATACCCACATTTCTTAGTACTTCTACTAGATTTACGTCGCGTATATACAGAAAAAATATACCTTCTCCAACAGTTATTTGGAATTCACAAGTAATCACTCTAGGAAAATGCTAAGAAATATATTTAATGGACAGTGCAGTAGGGTGGTAAGAATGACATCGAGTTATAGTGAAATGAAAGATGAGATGGACTTTATTACGTCCCTATTTAGGTCTAGAGGTTACCCCATAAACATGTTGAGCGAAGTTATGTTATAGATGAATGGGGAAAAAAATATCCACCCATATTGGGGGCTGAATTTGAGTAATAGGGAGATTCATCTTAATGAAACTCAATACAAGAGGGCTTGTGTTTTGGAATGTAACACTCTAGCCGGTGACATCAAACAGATTTTAACTAAGAACTGGAACGTCCTTTAAGGCTGATAAGGGGGATTAGTGACATAGTTGGCAACCATCCAGTGTTTTGTGTTTGGGCAGTAATATAAAATCCCTGTTTGAAAGTAGTATTAGAAGAAACCTGACGAGCAGAAAAAATGCACGAGACGTTGTGGGATTTGCAGTCAGTGTGGGTCAGTTTGGGAGGTAGAGAGTGTCACCTTAGACAACATCACCAACACTAAAATTATTTTTCAACATGGTAACTGCAACTCCAAGAATGTTATATATTTGGCTAAGTGCATGTTATGTTCTAGCTTTTACATAGGGAAAACAGATGTTTTAAAAGAAGAATTTATGATCATCTTTACTGTATCAGGAAGAAAGATTATACACATTTAAATTTGCCATAGTAGAACAACTTACAATGGGGGTACGTGGAGGTAATTATAAAGCATTGTTAGGTACAAAGAGATGAAATGGCAGCTATTAAGTGATGCATCCAACGAACCAGGCTTAAACGATTGAATAACTATTAAGCATATACTACAATTGAAGGTTTAGGAAATAGATGTTTTACAAATGGTTATGTACAACCAATTTAAAGTTATAAATTACTGCTAATGTTTTTTAAATGATTTTTGAAGGATTATGAACAAATATTTTGAGATAATTAGCTTGTGCTATAGGTATTTCATGTATTAATTTTAGTTATATTTAATGTGGCTTTAGATTTTAAAATAATATGATATTTAGTAATGACATTTAGTGTATGTGTGTGTGTGTGTGTATATATATATATATATATATATATATATATATATCTAAGGGAATTTGGTTCATGTGTTGTATTATTTTATATTTAAGTTTTGAGTAAGTGTATCTTTAAATTGTTGGCGCCAAAAAGTTTATTATATAAGGACTCAAATATATTAAGCTTGTGTTCTGATGAAGTCCATTGCTTTATGGATGAAAGCGCTTAATCAGTTTTATGCTCTGTTGGAATAGTGTGTTTTTAGACAAGCAGCTCCTGAGAAATTTGTACACACAGCGTATTTGGTTTCCTTATTGGTCTTGTATGTCGAGGCCTTGAGGGTTTTCACCATCTTCTCATCACTTTCTGATAGCAACTTGTGTAACAGCGTACAAATTGAGCAGAACAATCTTAATGACTCATGAGTGGTCCCTCAACCTAGCAGTGACAACCATGATTATTTGTTGCTGGGGCCAACCTTGCTGCAATATCTTTGCATCCTACGTGAACATGTGTAGCAGTTACTTTGCCATGAACTCTCCACAAGAACAGTCATTGAGGGATGCTCTGGTCTACATTTGGCCCACAGATCTCCTATGTTTATCACCCATTGCTGTCAACAAATTCATTCGGAAAACAAGAATGTGCAAGGCCAGAGAAATCCTCATTTGCCCCTTTTGGCCCCAGCAAGTGTGGCTTCCTTTCATGTGGCTTATACTAATACATCCACCATGGTTGTCGAGTCATTATCCAAACCTATTAACACTTCCATCTGGACTGCCTCCTCCACACTAGAAGTCCATGAAGTTAAGTGATTGCCTAAGGTTAGAACTCGTAGAGTCAGAGATGCCAGGTTCCCAACTTTGGCTTCCCATATCTTATCAGTGTCTCAAAACAGTCCATGCAGAAGGTCTACCATAGTTAATGGAAGAAGTTTGCTATTTGGGGTGTATAAAAGGTTTAGAGCCTTTTTTTGCCCCTATTTCTTCCATTTTGGAACTTTTGTCTAAGCTTTTCACCAGTGACTGTAGCGATTTAGCTGTCAAAGTCCAAATGTTCACGATCTGTAGTTTCCACATGGGGCAGAATGATAATGCTGTAGCTTCTTTACAAGTTTCAAAGGCCTTTTTGAAGGGACGTTTCTCCTACATTTACTTGTAAGAGATCCGCTACCTTCCTAGGGCATTAGTTATGCTTACAGGCATTGACTCCTCCACACTTTGAATCAGCATCAGTTGATTTGGAATTTCTCTTGGAAGAGAATTTTTTTATGGTGTCTGTTACATTAACTTAGGTGGATTTCCAAGATGCATGCACTTTCCTGCAAGCCTCCCTATCTGGCTTTTCACAAAGATAGTTTCCTTGAGAATGAGCACATCTTTCCTCCCTAAGGTGACATCCGAGGCTTCTCTGAACCAGTTAATAAACCTACCAGTCTTTCCCCCCCAAATTCTCAAACAAAAGTGAATACATTTTATATATACTGAACATTTGTCAACTAAGGTTTTATCTTCATAGAACCAAGCAATTGAGAAAGTCTAATCAGTCGTTTTATTGCTTTCTCAAAGCCTAAATTAGACAAGCAGTTGCTAAAGTTAATCTTTCTAGATGGTTATCAGACTGCATCTGATGTTGTCCATTTCATTCTTCCTCACTTCTGGGTCTAGGATGTGACTCTGCTGCTTTTACAAGACTGTGATCCGAGCCTCAAGCTCCTCCATCTCCCATAATGCCTCACACCTGTCAAACCCTCAGATCTCGTTTGCTGCCATTCAGCACAGACGTGGTCCATAGTCTTCAAGCGTTTTCTTAGAGAAGGATGAGCAAATTCAAAGTTTTTTTTTTCTAAAATTTCCCTAAAACTACTTGTTTAACACTTCTATACTTTCTAGTCTTTCTACATATCTCTCCTCCTCCTATAGTTTTCGTTGGTAGGATTAGGGACTTTCTTCTTTTTCTCCTTTCCTCCTTTTTTGTCAGTGCTTCTGCACTCCATTCTCTAGTTTAAAAGTATTTTTTTCTCCCGTTGTCTGTTGTATAAGGTTTTTCCTGTTGTGTGTTTGCGAGTGAAAGTTGTGCACATGGTTGTTTGGCTTAGACATGGTTGATGGACCTGGATAAGCATAGAGAGTTCAAACAATGCACTTCTTGTGGGCACAGTATTCCTAATTCCAATGCCCACAAGAAGTGCATTTATTGCCTGGGGTCTGAATATCTGCAGACTTGACTGCTCCATCTGCTCAACCTTCAACCTGTGCGCCCTTTCGGACCATCGGAATAAGCTAATTTTAAAGGGGATTTTGCCTGCTTCTGGAGCTTTAACTCCTGTTAAACTATCGTGCTGCAAGAATCTTAAATGGAGAACCTCCTCAGCTTCCCCAGGGGTGGCTTCCTCCTCACTTGCAGAGAAAAGACCTAGATTATTGGATCCAAGTAGGTCTAAAGTGCTTTCTGGTCTGACAGTTCTCCCTGCTCCGAAGTCTGCTCCTGATAAAGCCACAATCTGTTCACACTGGATCCAGCCATGGTCATTGTTACATGTCGGGCGCTGAGAACGTCGTCCTCTGTTCCTACAGAGTCTTTCCGAGGTCTCTGAGCTGAACTCCAGTTTCGGTGCCCACACATGCTTCTCTGGTCCCTACATCCAAAATCAGTTCTGTAAAGTCGGGCACCCCTCAGCTTCCTCTAGATCATCTTAGAGCCTTCTTAGATCCGATATGGACAGGATGATGTGCAGCTTTCTGAAGGTTGCAGATATTGTTTGGACTTTTGCTATTTCTGTCCCACCCAGGATCTGAGAGATCTACAGCTCCTTCTCTTCATGCTCCTCTTCCAATTCTAACTATTGCTTCGGAATCTCAGGGTCTGGTTTCTCTGAGGAGAGCTGTTGGTGGATCAGAGGATGAGGATTTCTTTGACACCTTCAGGGTCCCAGACCGGCTTGGCTCTAATGCTGAGCAGAGCAGGTCTCAGATCGGAGGATGTTGGCACTGACACCAGGGGGCAAGCATCTGGTCTAACCATGTCGGATCTTTTCCTTCTCCTAGGAAGTCGGGCCTTCTACAGCTCTAGTCTGATACTGTCTGGAGGCTTTGGCTCCAGGGTAGACTTCTCCTTTCTCCCAAGCAGCTTTGGCTCCGGGAGAGAGGGAGAGGGTTTTCTTTACTCAGTCAGCCTTTTGGTTAGTAGAGAGGAGTTTCTCTAGACCTAGAGCTGCGTCCCCTTCTCCCCCAGATCCTACCCAGTCTCTAAATCTCTTCAGAGTCCGATGCCCATCCATCCTGTTTTAGGTCAGCCCCCCCATTGGCCTTCAGTCTACCACTACTCCCTATGTGGGGCACCTCTATCTTCAGATTCTTCCCCTGAGCCTCCAGCAGGGGAAGTACGTTGCAATAGCAAGTGCAAGAGGAGGCACTTAGACTCCCCTATGAAGTCCTTAATTGAGGACACGGACGTTGTGGGAGAGGGATCCCCACAATCTCGACCAGACAATATCTCATTTGGAGACATCTTGGAAATATTAGAGAGGTGACTGAACCTCTTCCTCCTGAGGAGTTAGTATTTTTAGAGGCATTTGGGGTGGGCCCATCTACGTCCTGCTGACCTAGTTTCCCGCTGGGAATGAAAGGAATCTGACACAGTGGAGCCTGCTCCCCGATGTGCAAGCAAATATCTCAGCCCACCTAGTGGCATACTTCATTGGAGTAAGTGTGTGCCCTTTGATGCTGTTGTGGTGTTGACAGCCACAAAGGAGGAGCTGGCCGATCAGGAGTCTCGGACTTTGAACAGGCATGGAAAGCACGTTGATGCCTCAGCCACTTGTGGACTGAGTTGAACTGCCTGGCCCATTTTACTTGAGTTCAACGAGATTTGGTCAAGGCGCTAACCAACTCCTTTCAGAGACCTTATAGGAGGAGGACCTCAAGAAGATGTCTCCCCAGTTGGCTACTGTTTCTTCCCTAGCTAATTCCTCAATGAAGTTATTCATTCTGCAGGGGGCACCTCTTGAGCAGCAGGATCAGGCATAGCCATGAGAAGACATGCCCGGTTGAGGCTGTGCGGGTTTACAGAACCTTTTAAGGTGTCTTTCACAAATGCCTCCTTTTATGGCTCCTCCATTTTTGGACCATCTGTTATAGATGCACTCACCTGTAACGAGCAGGAAAACATCACCTTGTCTGAGGTAGGAATTAAATTTTCTGGTCCTCAAAGGATTTTATCAAGGTACCAGCGTGGGGTTAAGAAATTTTCATTAAAAAAAAATCTCCAGTTTCTTACAAGGATCCTCAAGAGGATTCCTGTTCCAGAGGAAGAGGATTTAATGGTGAACGCTTCCCTAGAGGCAGAGGGGGTCCACAAAGTTAGGGTTTCAGAGAACCCTTCTCTGGCAAGCCCTTTCAGGGCTCCTGAAGCATTGCCTGATTGTTCTACTCTGGAGGCAGTTGGGAACTGTCAATCTTTACCCTCAGACGCCTGGACAATTCTAACAAACGCCCACTGGGTGGTAAGCATGTTATCCAGAGGTACTACATTCCATTCCACTTCCAAGTCCCCAGAGTAATTTCCCGGATGTACCATCCAGTCAGAAGGAGTTTGCCTTTTGGGAAGTTCAAAAAACTTCTAGAAAAAGAACCATCCAATCATCCAAAAGGTCTCATCCGAACAACAAGGGCCCAGAACTTATTCACACTTTTTTGGTGCCAAAAAAGACAGGGGACCTATGACCAATATTGGGTCTAAGCAAGCTAAATCTGTATGCTAAGAAGTCCGTTTCAGATGGTCATCCAGTCCATCTTGTAGTTTTACACAAGGACAAATGGATGTGCTGTGTGGATCTCCAGGACACGTACTATTGTATCAAAATAGACGGTCGATGATACCTCTGGACTTCTAGCTGAGAGCCAGTCATCATCAATTCAGAGCCATGCACTTTGGCCTCACCACAGCCCCCTGGGTGTTCACCAAGTGCATGGCAATGTTAAAAGCTCTCCTTAGACTTCCTCTTGTTTCCATATTTAGATGATTGGCTCCTTATGGCATCAACAAAGCTCCAACTCCTACGGGCCACAGAGTTTCTTCTGGAAACCTTCAACTAGTTGGGGATCACAGTAAACCTGGCAAAGTTAAACTCAACTCCTGCGCAAGACCTGGACGTCATAGGAATGCGATTGAACAGAATGTCACAAATAACGGCATTGCCTCATCAGCAGGTTGTATCTCTGAAGCAACAAGTACAGACACTTCTGGACAGGTCATCTCCTCCTGCACAACTAATTCTGTGAGCGCTAGGTTTGATGTATGCAGTAGTACGTCTGGTACCCTTAGCGAGGTTCTTCATGCAAGTGCTGCAGTGGACCCTTGCAGTTCAGTGGTCAATCTTGTTTCACCCCTTGTCGGTTCTGATCAGACTAACATCAGTTTGCAAACACCATCTTCTGTGGTGGATGCTGTTGAACGATCTTTATCTAGTCAGACCCTTTTTGCTTCCCCCTCCCACAGCAGCAGTGACCATGGACGGTTTCTTGTTGGGGTGGGTGGGGGGCACTATCAGGGAAGAATGGTCCAAGGTACGTGGTCCCTGGTAGAGACTAAATTGAACATAAATATCCTAGAGGTGACAGCAGATCTCTTGACGTAAGCTTTCCATGACTGCCCCCCCCCCCCCCCCCTGTGGGGATGGTGGCGGTTCGTACAGAAAACATAGATACCGTAATACCAGGTAACAGACAGGCAGCTAAAACCAAACGTTTCATTAAGCGCTTTTCGTCTTGCTAATAGCTAGACTTCTACAGATACAATTCAATGCATACTCCCCATTTTTATTTTACAACCACCCAATCACATTAATTCTTCAATCAATTATCCACAGTCCAGCCTAACTACGTCATTCAATACATCATCCCATAAAATGGACAAAAATAAAACACAAAGATATTATTAGCTGATAAATTCCCCTATTATTTACACTTTAATATACATCTTAATTACGCTAATAATGTCATATTTGCTTAGTTGATAAGTGTAATCCTAAGTCAACAAACTTCTACGTTTTAATATGCATAAAATTGAGGAAGCCTGGGAAACGACAAGCACTCATCTGTAGTTGCCATAGTAGCTCTAACCTTTCTAACATTAATGATTCTGGGCCCCCCTGCTGTTACTTTTGATCTGATCAAACCCTCTAAACTTGAAACTGTGGTCTGGGTTATCCGTAATGTGCCTTTTCGTTCGTTCTTTTATTGATGCAATAAATGTGTTCGTATACACACTCCTTCAATTTCCTATCCATTTTTCTTATGTAATATGCTGGACAGCTTTGGCACTGTGTGCTATAAACCACCATTTTTGATTGGGAGTCTAACCTGTGTTTCAAAATGTTTTCTGTTAACCATATATGTTTTACCTATAGTCATATATTTACAGTAATTACACATCTCCAAAGCAAAAAACACAGCATCAATGGGACCAGACGGTGTCCCGGGCTGCGTCCTACATGAACTCCAAGAAGAGCTAAACCCAAACATAAAACTACTGTTCAGTCTCAGCCTTACTACAGGATATGTGCCCAAAGAGTAGTGTACAGCAACAGTGGTCCCTCTCCATAAAGGTGGTGCCTCAACGGATCCTGGAAACTATCGCCCCATAAGCCTGACTAGCTTGGTCTGCAAAGCTATGGAAAGGATCATCATGGACCTCATAAATAAAGATATTGGGGACCTACAGACACTGGATCCTACCCAGTTCGGCTTTAAGGGCAGATCCTGCCTCTTAAACCTGGTTGATTTCTTTGAAACGGTCACCAAGGCCATTGACGAGGGGAAGGTGGTCCACACAGCCTACCTGGACCTTGCAAAGGCCTTCGATACAATACCCCACTCGGGCATTATAGATAAGCTCACCAGCTTAAATATAAACCCCTATGTCACTAGATGGATTGCAAACTGGCTCAAGGACAGAACCCACATGGTTAGAATAGCTGGAGCCATGTCAGACTCCAAACCAGTTACAAGTGGTGTCCCACAAGGCTCAGTCCTGGGACCTCTCTTGTTCGGTATATATTTCTCGGAGGTACAGGCAACACGGAAGGACTGTGGCTGACCAAGTTCGCAGATGACTGCAAACTGGGTGCCATAATCGACTCTCCAGCCGACACAAGCATCCTCCAAAAGGGCCTCATAGAAACAGACAACTGGTGCCAGAGCCATGGCCTCAAGCTAAATGCCAAAAAGTGTATAGTCATCCCCTTTGGCAAAAACAAAGTGCCCACAAATTACCACATAGGTGGTAATCCATTAAGTACAGAAGAAGTAATTAGGGACCTGGGGACCCAAGTTGATAGCAATCTCTCATTTGACAACCACGTAGCCAAAGTGGTTAGAAAAACATTTTATATAGCCCACCTAATCATGAAGGGATTTACATGTAGATCAGGGGAGGTCATAGTGCCTCTTTACTCATCCCTCATCAGGCCCATAATTGAGTACAATGCCCCTTTTGGGATGTACCTTACCAGACACCTGCAGCAACTGGAAAGACCCCAAAAGTACCTCACCAAGAGGATCAAAGGGCTCAAACAGATGCCATATGCTGCCCAGTTAAAGAAACTCCAGCTCTACTCAGTGGCATACTGCCTGCTCAGAGGCTATCTGTGCCTGACGTATAAAGCCATGTCCAACCCGGAATTAATGGACATGCTGCACCTCAGAAAATCCAAATCCCATCTAGCTGCGAGCTCGATAGACTTGAACCTCAGCACTGAAATAAATAGGACATGCTGGAGGGACAGATTCATAACCCAGAGGCTCCCTTCACTCTGGAATAAAATCCCAGTCCAGGTTAGGCAGAGTCCCTCATTGACTCTCTTCAAGAGGAATCTTGATGAGTGGATGGGAGATCGTAGGTTTACCCCGGGTATCACTTCTGTCACTGTTAGACAGAGGCACAGTATACTAACCTCGAAAAAGGGCATAGCAAAATAAATTTAAAATGGGTGGCGAAAGCCAAACACATTCTGGCTAGGCTTATAAATGCCCTAGGGCAGATAGCCTAGTATGAACCTATGCCACATCTGTACATACCTTGCCTACTAGGAAAGTTCACTTCATTTTTTTCTAAGAGGTTTTTCAAGTTATATCTCCTTTTACTTACTATTTCAGGTATAGCTTGAAACTTGTTAACATCTGTATTATTTCTCAAAGTATTCCAGTTCTTGTATATAATACTTCTAACTTCTTCAGCTTCTAAACTATATGTGATAATCAGACCATGTGACAAGTCCACCACCTTTTTGTCCCATCGCATTCTGAATGGACTAGTTAAAGAAATGGTAGAAATGGACAATGAGATTGAAGTACATGTAGACTTTCAAAGGTACAGATACGACCATGACAGACTTTTCAGCAGTATAGGCCAGTATTTGCTGAAGTTAAAATCAACAAAGGTTAAGAAATTAAACAGGGATAGACAAGCCTACGAACAAGGGATAGCGTATCCTAGTCCTCCCTTTTCGCAAAGGTGGGACACGATTGGACAACAGCACAATTGGGGAGGGTGAACAGACCATGCTGGTGAAATGGAAACACCCACAAACAGGGAGGATGGCAGAGATGTCGTAGAAAGTCAAGGAGGGCCAGGGAGAAGTGAAAGACTTTCAAACAGGAATAACAGGGTTATAGGACAAAACCAAAATGGGCAAAGTTCTTTATATAATGAAAATTTTTCGAACGGGGGCAGATGCAACAGACAACCAAACAAGGGAAGAACCAGCGGAAGAAGTAAATGTAAAAGCAAGCAAAACGAGAAGCAACTTTGATGTTATTTTTAATAAAGTCAAAGACTATAATAAGATTTTTAATTTTTCTTAAGTGCATATTGAACCGGTTTTAGTTGAATTATTAGCCAAAGGGTACACTTGTTCCAACTTGTAGAGCAGACTTGGCTAATACGTTGACTGATGTAAAACTTATTAGGAAATTGAATTGGACTTTGTTTATGGGTCAAAGTGAATGTAGAAGGAGAGGATATGACATTGCGAGTACGTATAATCCTCACACTACATCCTGCTTTAAAGTTATTCGAACAAATGTGTGAAGTTGATGTACATTGTTTGGGGAAGGGCAAAAAGTATAAAGCAACTGCTTTTAATATAAGCATGGAAGAACAACAAGCACTAAAAAGGTTGTGAATGTTGCCAATAAGAGTCATGAAGCCTGATAAAGGCAGAAGTTTGGTTATCATGGATAACCAAGACTATATAGAAAGAATGTGTAAGTACTTGAGTTAGTGAGAGACGTATGGAAGTATCTAAGCATGAACTCAATGTAGCCTATGCACAGATAAAAACTTAGATGGAGTGGTTCCTAGATGGAAGAATTGACAGAAATGTATAATTGCCTAAAAATGCCAGCACCCCAAATACCTACTTTGTTTGGGATATCTAAAATCCAGAAAAGTGCAGATGACCCACCATTGAGGCCTTTGGTAGATGCTAGGAATGGCATCACATACGCAGGAGCAAAAGTAGTAGGTTATTGAAGAAGTATGTCAGACAAGAGGATCAAATATGTAAAGACTCATGGACATTTCTGGACTGTATTAATGTAAATTGGAATTTAAGAGGGAATTCAGTTTCCTAACAATAGATGTTAGAGACTTGTATTCCCATACCCCACTTAGGATTAGAATGGGTAAGTTTTATGCTTAGGAAAAGAGGTGCATCTAAGGAAGAAATCAGATTGGTTGAAGAGTTATTAGGAATTATACTAACAAATAATTAATTACTTTCAATAACAAATTTTACCTTCAGAAAGTGGGGGTAGCGATGAGCTCCCCCTGTGGGGCAAGCCTAGCTAATTTAGTAATGGCTTATTGGGAGCAGGAATACATCACTAAAGTGGACCAGATAATGAATAAAATATATTTTTCACAAGGTGTTTGGATGACATTTATAATTTATAAAGGGAGATAAGGAAACAACTGGGGAATGTGTCATATTGTAATACTACAACTGATTTATTGCGATTTACATCAAATTTTGATACAGAAAAAATAGCCGCCTTAGATGTTCTAAGTAAGGATTTAAATAAAGAGCAATATGTAGCAAAAATCCTTTAGGAAAGCAACATTTTCAAATGCATATTTGCATTTCTCTAATTGCCATCCACGTCATCAAAGAAAATCAGTGGTGAAGGGATTGATGGAAGTGAAAGAAAAAAGAATATGTATGTTTAAACCAATTTTGGGAGACCAAGGTGAGTGTAATAGTAGGGAAGGGGCCATTCAGAATGTGATGGGACAAACAAAGGTGGTGGACTTGTCATATGGTCTGATTATCACATATCGTTCCGAAGCTGAAGAAATTAGAAGGATTATATACAAGAACTGGAATATTTTGAGAAATGATACAGGAAACGGTTTCAATCTATACCTAAAATAGTATACAAAAGGGGATATAACTTGAAAAACCCCTTAGAAAAGAATGAAGTGAATTTTCATAGTAAGCAGGGTGTATGTAAGGTGTGGCATGTGCAATTATTGTAAATGTATGGTTAACAGAAAATATATTTTGAAACACAGGTTAGACTGCCAATCAAAAATGGTGGTTTATATAGCACAGTGCCAAAGCTGCCCAGCATATTACATAAGAAAAACGGATAGAAAATTGAAGGAACGTGTATACAAACACATTTATTGTATCAATAAAAGAAAGAACGAAAATGCATTAGCAAGGCACATTATGGATAACCCAGACCATAGTTTCAAGTTTAGAGGGACTGATCAGATCAAAAGTAACAGCAAGGGGTCCCAGAGCCATTAGTTAGAAAGGTTAGAGATACTATGGCAATTATGGACGAGTGCTTGTTTCCCAGGCTTAAATGAAATTTCCTCAATTTTATGTATATTAAAACTTAGAAGTTTGTTGAGGTAGGTTTACACTTAATTTCTCTAATAACGTCCTGTTATTTGTTTAGTTAAGATGTATATTAAAGTGTAAATAGGGGAATTTATAAACTAATGATAGTACCTTTGTGTTTTATTTTTTTTTCTTTTTATGAGGTGATGTATTGAATGCATACCTCTCAACCTGGAAACATCAAAAATCTGGACAAAGGCCCATGAAAAATAGGTACAAATCTGTATGCTGGTTAACAAAAAAATCTGCATACATAATTATGTAACCCCACCCACTCCGATGGAATTGTGGGATACCAACTTTCAAACACAGACTGAAGAACAGACAACCAAAATATGGCCCCAGCCTTGTAGTAAATGGGTAACCATTTTTTTTAAATGTGTAGCAATGATGTTTACTGGAAAGGGAGAATATGATGAACCTTAAGATTTTGTTTTTGGTGACTTGCAGTATGTGGGTTTTCTGGTAAAGTTAGAGCATTTAATGGCAGACAGTATTCTAATCTTGGCAAAACAATAGCATAGTTTGCTAGGACCTTCAAAAGTTATTCTCTGTGGCCTACTGATCAGTGGCATAGCTTGAGTTTGTACTTCCCGGGGGTGTCTGAGTTTGCCACTCTTCTATCCTCACAAAATCATGGTCTAATGGGGCCCTCCATGCACAGCTCTCCCCCTGCAGCCTTTCTAATGTTCCATTATTTGTGTGTTTCTCCCCATTTACCATAAACACTGTAATGTGCGTACTGCTTTACTTCTACAATTATTACTTGGATACAGTCTCACGATGAAAATAGACTTGGCGTTAAAATTTACTCGCATTCATTAAAACCGCATTGAAACCCACATTCAAAGAAAATGCATCTGGCCAGTGGCGGATAAAGATTACCTTTGGGTTGTTTTCAAATCATAGGCCCCTTGCCCACGAAACATACATGTGTTCTTTGATGCACCTTCCTGACTGTATTAAATTACATTCCTTGTTTAATACAGCACACTTGTTAGAGCCTGTTTTAAATTTATTGCTTTGAACATATTTTTCCAGTAAGCAAAGAAACAAAACGTATGAACCAATAATGACAAAACTGCCCAATTCAGAACATTTTATCATTAAAGTCTACTTAGACTTTTTCAATCCATCAGTATCAGTAAATATGCACAATCTCTGCAGAAGTAGGTCATCTAATTAATTTCACATTAAAGAGATCTGGAAGATCTGTAACTAATGAAAAGGTTGCTGCTAGCAAACAACTTAATATTTCATTGCTTCATCTACAAATAAAAAGTGGCTGTTGCCCTTGAGGAATAAATTGCCTATGTTGCATTAAAAAAAACTGATAAGCTAGTAGTATTGCAATAGGGAATGGATGGCAAACTGATAACAGGTTCATAGTTGATAGGTATCTCCTCCAAAGAGGACATTCTCAGGACTGCAGCATCCACACCCTTTGAAAGTACAATACAGTATAGTATCAGCAATCCATCTACATACTGGGGGAGTAGAGCCCACAACCTTCTGCATCAAAAGCAAGCATTCTACCTGTTGTGCTACTAACAACACAAGCAGATTTGGCATAAGTAGCACTGTTATGACAAGTCTGCTTGTGTTAGTAGCGCAATAGTTAGAATACTTGCTTTTGATGGAGAATGCTGTGGGTTCTACCCCTGCATTGGGAGTAGAGCTTACAACCTTCGGCATCAAAAACAAGTATTCTACCCTGCTGTGCTGTTAGTAACAAAACAGACTTTGCATAAGCCGCACCAACCTTCTCTCCTCCTGAAGAACTATGCAGCACAATAAATCTGGAAAAAGCCAAAATTTATTGGGGGGGGATAAAAGCTCAAAACCAGGGACACGTTTTAAACATTGCGTGTATAATCTTAGAAAAATTGCTAGAATAAAATGTTTTGTGTTTCCATGCGTTTCCTGAAAGATAGGAAGACAAACTTAAATGGCAATCATTATTTAGTGAATTCAGTTCTCACTGATTTGCCAGAAAACCACAATTTTTATGAGGAACAGACCAAAAGTGTGACCCAAACATTCCAGACATTCAGTAAAAGTTTTGGACAGTTGAACTATGGTTAACTCCTTGAATTACAAGTGGTGGTGGTATGGGTAGAGAATTTAGGCTCTTGCTCCTTGTATCTAAGGTACAGCAGTTATACTTAACTGGAGCATTTTCACACATGCACACGCACCCACACCCTCTTCTCCTGCTTGCAGCCCTTAAATAAAAAAGTTGTTTCTGCAGCTGATTAGTACACACAGTCCCACTTCTGACTGTAGCCGTTAGTCTTTGTTGCATCGTCTCTAATTTTGGGTTCATAGGTAGGTATTAGGCTATTGGCCTAAGTAAGCCTAGCCAACAAGGTTCCCTGGCTTATGCACTCAAGAAAGTTAATTTCCTGTACCCCTGTCGTGCAGAGCCACAGAAGTGATCCCCAGGGTGCATTTCCTATTTCCCATCCACTCATCAAGATTTTTCTTGAAGTGCTGATGAGGAACTTTGCTTGACATAGATGGGTAGCTTGTTCCAGAGTATAGGAAGTCTCTGGGACACAGGAATCTATCCCTCCAGCATGTCCTGTTTATTGTGGTGACGAGGTTTAGGTCCCTAGAGCGTGTAGCTCGGAGAGACCGAGATTTCTTTAGGTGTAACATGTCCAATAGCTCTGGGTTTAACATAGCTTTATATGTTAGGCAGAGATCTCCTCAGAGTACCCGATATGCTACAGAGAGAAGCTGGAGTTTTTTGAGAAGGTCAGTGTAGGTCATCTGTTGGAGAACAGTAATCCTCTTTGTGAGGTACTTCTGTGGCCTTTTCAGCTGCTGCAGATGTCTGGAGGTACATTCCAAAAGGGGCGGTTAACTCTCTAATGGGTCTGAGTGCTGAGTAGAGGGGAGCAATGACCTCTTTTTTTCCTGGATGAGAACCCTTTTGTGATGGTGTGCCACATAGGATTTCCTGACTTCTGTGGCGACGTGATTATTAAAGGAGAGACTACTGTCCACCTGTGTCCCAAGGTCTCATCACACATTTGGCGTTAAGTAGACTGCTGTTTATGTGGTAGTTAATGGGTACAAAGTTTTTACCAAAGGGGATGACCATGCACTTTTTGGCATTGAGCATTAGGCCATGCCTCTGACACCAGGCATCTGTCTTGGTGAGGCCCTTCTGTAGGATGTCCACTTCATTTGGGGACTTGAACTATGGCGTCATCTGCAAACTTCGTCAGTCAGAGGCCTTTTGTATTGGCCTGTACTTCAGAGAAGTAGATACCAAACAGGAGAGGTCTTAGGACTGAACCCTGTGGTACTCCACTTGTCACTGGTGTGAAGTTAGATTTGGAGTCTGCAACTTTTACAGTGTGGGTTCTGTCAGTGAGCCAGTTGACAACCCATCTTGTGACGTAGGGATTTATACATAGTTTAGTGAGTTTAGCTATATTTCCAGGATGGTGTCAAAAGCCTTGGCGAGGTCAAGATAGGCTGTGTGAACCACCTTACCCTCGTCTACTGCTTTGGTGACTGCCTCAAAGAAGTCTATCAAGTTCAGAAGGCATGATCTGCCTTTCACAAACCCGAACTTGGTGGGGTCCAGAGTTTGGAGGTTACCAGTGTCCGAGTTCCATGATGATACGTTCCATGGCCTTGCAGACCAGGCTCATCAGGCTAATAGGGCGTTGGTTCCCAGGATCAGTGGTGACTCCCCCTTTGTGGAGTGGGATAACTGTTGCTGTGCACCATTCAGTGGGCACAAAGCCTGATTTGAGACTATGATTGAACATGGTGCTTTGGTGGGGAGCTTGTGTAAAACGCAGCCTGGGATGTTGTCCAGTCCCATGGATGCTGTGTTTTTGATTTTAGAGAGTGCAGCTTTTACCTGCATAGATGTGATTACAGGGGCTCTGCATTCTTCCTGTATAGATATGGGCCCTTTAGGGGGGTGAGAGGGGGGGTAAAGTTAGCACTCAACCTATCTGGCAGGATGTTGGCAATATCAGTTGGTTCTGTAATTTTCGTGCTGTTGTGCTGTAACTCGGAGCAGATCTGGGTGTTGCCATTGAGACTCTTCACATAGCTATAGAATGCTTTGTGGTTGCCCTTACAATAAGTGGCAATTTTGTTTTTGTAGCTAGCTTTGGAGCATCTTATAAAGGATCTCCGCTTCTTACTGAGGCTGACCAGGGAGCTCCTCCATTCATGGAATTTTATTTTTTTTTACCACAGTTTCTTCCTTCTGTTGTAGAGTTGTGGCAGGGGACCACCATTGGCTTCCTTTTTTTTTGGAGGATAATGTCTTGGTTCTGTTTGGGATAGCATGATACATGCACTCGTGTAAGTGCTTGTAGAGTGCATTTGTGTAGGATTCAGGAGTTGTAACTGTATTGTCCAACTGCATGGGTGTCATGAAGTTTGCTACTTCTGTCTTAAGAAGCATGAAGTTGGCTTTAGAGAAAATTTTTACCGTGGTTTCCTTAATGGTGGGTGGGGGTGGGATGCCGGTTTCTAGGGTGATTTAGCTTCTGGCTGGATCTGACCCACGAAGAGTTGACTTAAGGTGTGGAACACCGGTCACTCATGTTGTTGCCCCTGGTGGGGGTGTAGATAAGTTGATCCAGGGCATTGGAATTTATGAATTCCAGAAAGCGTTGAGCTAAGGAGTTGGTACACGAGTGGTTTTCCCAGTTAATGGTGGGCTAGTTGAAATCGCCCATTGTTAGGGTGTTTGGTTGAACCCTAATATTTTCCAGTATATCAAGAAAAAAGGAGTGGGAATCCCGGGGCATTGTGGGGGATCTTTAGCAAGCTACAATTTGGATTGCAGTTTTGGCCAGAGTTAGTTGCACTTGGATAACCTCGGATGCATTATGCTGCGCAGCTAGCCTGGAGGTGTGGATATCCTTAATGAATATGGACACACGTCTGCCTTTGGTGTTCTGGTCCAGGTTAGATGGCTGAAAAGTGTGATATGACTTATAGCCTGGTAATGCAGGAGTGCTCTCTAGAGCCTTGAGCTAGGTCTCAGGCACTGCACAGATATCAATGTTCTCCATTTTAAGGAGTGCCTCGAGTGAGTGCATTTTGAGATTTAGGCTTCTAGCATTGAGTAGCATTACCCTCAGTTTTTGCTTGCCTGTTCGTGTTACAGTGGTGAATTTGTCATTTGAACCTTGCCTAAAAAAGGCACTATAGGGGCGGCAAGAGCCTTAGCCAGTATCCAGAATCCCAGGGGCAGCAGGTGCAGGCCATCTCTGGCAAAGCATCGTGATCTGTTGACCATGTCGTCCCAGGCAGACAGATACTGGATCCCCTTAGAATGACACCAGAAACTTAAACAATTGTTGAAGTCAATCATTTTGTCCTTTTACTGCGGTATCATTCTGGGCGATAGCAGGATGCTACTCAGGGCTAGGGTCATACCTGCCTGGGCTACAAGATCGGAGAGCTGTTCCATGTCTTTCTTCATGTAGTCCAGGGAGGTACATCTCTCAGGTCATTCACACTAGCATTGTCGATGACAGAGTCATAGTTGTACTTGTGGTGTGACCTGAGTGCGTGGGTTATGTGGCGGATCCTGGCACCGGACAGGCAGCTGACAGTAACTTTCTCCTTGTTTAGTCTGGTGAGTGGGACATCAGTGTGCCTGACTATAGAGTCACCTATGACTAGTGTGTGTGGTACGTTGGTTTGCCTAATGGGCTGTGGTTTATTGGGACACTGAGTCTATGGGCTGTGTCTCATTTGGGTTTTATTGGGGGATGGAGATTGCTTGCGTTTCTTTGGAGGTCTCTGTTGCTTGAGCTGATTGAGAGCCTCTGAATGTTTGTGTTTCTGGGTGTGGATTTTGGTGGTGTAGGTTTAGTGGGACTATGTGATGTGTGTGGTGTGGTGCGGTGCAAGTGTTTACCTTCTCTTTTTTTATTATGATTTTTAGCAGTGCACATATTTGCGCAAAACTCTGCTTCTGAATGCACTTCACTTCCTTATAAAGATTAGGCTCGCAAAACATATATTCAGTTCTTATATCTAGTTGCATGAACACTTTGTTACTACTATTTCAGTGCACTATAACACAGGTATCTGCATCCTAATTTCCAAGGTTAGTTGGCATACGCCTCATTGGACAGACAAGGTTTTTTTGGTAAATGATGACAAATGTGTTGCCTTCAAAAAAATATTAGACCACACACACACACACACACACACACACACACACACACACACACACCCCTCCCCTTTTTCATCTTTGTTGTCATAGGGCAATAACAGTCTTACACACTGACAGCACATGAAGGTTCTTAGCCTCATTCATGATGATGAATACTCATTTTCTGGGGGGAAAAAAGGCATGCAGGCTATCTCTAACACTTTCATGTACCCTACATGTATCCATCCTTAATTTATACCACTAAAGATGCCTCACATGTTAATTCAATACACGTTCGTTAAACTTGCTGTCAGCAATTGTTGCCATTGTTCATACTCGTACCCTTGCGATTCAAGTGCAGATTTTTTTTTTTTATTACATCTCAGCTATGGTAAATGGCTACTGCATTGAAAAATGTTATGGTTTAACTTTTATGCTGTCCGATATAGGTTTGCCTATAAACTAGAGTCCCTCCACACCTCTCAAGTGTACCTCATTACTAGGAATGTTCCTCATTTGGGGTCCTTAAATGACCACGTTCCTCAGTGTTCCACATTGAAAGGGTATGTCACACACTATGTTTTAAGAGATATGCATGGTAAACGGAACCAAGTAATATTGACTCATCAGAGGTGTGTTTTTTTTTTAATAAGCAAAAATAGAATATTTTAACCATTCTATGCGCTTTCTAGTTGAAGTTGTTACTAAGCTGTTTCTAAGTGTTAACATTTTGTCCATTTTTCCACATTGTGAAAGGTGGTCCTCATTTTAGAAATGGAAGGTTGATGGCTATGAGTCACTCTTATCTGCCTGTTATTAAACGCCCACATGATCTGCTGATAAAAGAAATGTCTGATGATTCTTGGGCAGGAGTCTACAGTTTGGAATCTGCTACCCATTTTCAAAATTGTAGCTACAGTCTTGTTAGTTTTATTGTATGGCTTGTCATTGGCTTGGGTGGTTACTCAGCGGGGACAAATTGGACAGATGTCCTTCATGGATGCATCTGCAGTCATAACAAATGGGTTGTCCTGTCGTCAGGCAGCCCTTCGGTCGGCCGGATTCCAAAGTCTGGGTCCGGCTTCGGCTGATGTCGCACTTCACCCGACGTCATCTCTGCTGGTCTTCGGGTATAAAGGCATCAGCCGACGCCATTTTCCTCCGTCTTTCTTGCCGCGTGGCGCCTGAAGCAGAAGCTGTTCGCAAGTGCCAGTCGGTCAGATCCAGAGATTACTACTACCGAATACTACTTCGAAGACTTCTAAAAAGCTAAGTACCCCGTTGGGGACTCTTTCTTGCCTCAGCCGATGTCAGAAAAAGTCAATAACTGTTTAACTTGTGGGAAACAAATACCTCATAAAGATTTCCACTCTTACTGTTTGCCTTGCTTAGGCCCAGACCACGACATAGCAGCCTGTTCGGCCTGTGCTTCCTTCAACCGACGAACGCTTAGGCGTCGGTCGGAGTTTGCTGAACAGTTTTTCGGCTCAGATTTTGCGTACATTATGCCGGCGGATACTTCGACTACTCAAATTGTTAAAAAGCAAAGAAAAGACCGACACTCGCGGTCGCGGTTTCGGCCGAAACCACGGTTAAGCAAGCGAGTGTCTCTGTTTCGGCCGAAACCGAGAAAACTGGTCAATCTTCAGCCGAATCCATGACTACTACTGAGGCTCCTGCTACCTTATCCGAATCAGCCTCAGAAATTTTGCCTACAACTGTGGTTCCTACTGATCTATCAGACACCATCCCTTGGATATCTCTACCCCAGCACGTGGTGCTGCTAGGCCTCCTGCAGCCATGTCTATTAAGGCCTTTGCCAGGGCTAAAGCAGCCAAATCAGCTAAATCAGTGCCTGTTAAACCACCCTCACTCAGGCCCACTTCTAGTTCTCAAATGCTTACTTTGGCAGAAGATTTAATATCCTTAATTAGGGGATCCCAATCTCACCCAGACAGGGCCTCTCAGCCCCCAGAAAAGAGACCTAGAGCAGAGCCCCCCGAGCCTGTGTCCTCTGATGATTCTGCGGATAACTCAGACATTACAGACCAGCCAGAGGCTCCTTTTTCCAATTATGAAGATTCAGATGGTGAAGAATCCATTCCAGCTGCCTCTCCACCAGAGGAATTCTCCTTTGGGGAAACCTTACATGCCATGAGAGAACAATTCCAATGGCAGGGACAAGATTTCTCAGATTCAAGAAAAAGGCTTAGGACTTTTCTGCACTTACCACAACATAGGCCCTTAGCTATACCTCCTGTCCTATCTGTTGTGGACGATGCATTTAATGATGTCTGCACTGCTCCTGATTCTTTACCTCCAGCCCCTGCCAAACCAGATAGATTTTACAGGGTGCCAGACACTCATCACCACCTATACAAGGCCCCACTTGCAGACCCCGAAACTATATCCCAGGGGCCTAAGGCAGTAGCCTCGACCACAGCAAAAAACCCTATTCCCTCTGAAAGGGAATCCAGCTCCTTAGAGAGATGGGGGTAAAAAAGTCTACACCTCTGCTACTCTCTGCTAGAGCTTTAAACTGTCAGTTTCACATGATCCAATACCAAGAGTTTATGCTTGATCAGTTAATTAAAAAGCTGTCCTCTGATGAACCTTTAGATAAGAAATATGTATTAGAAATGGTGAATAACGTCCAACAGGTTAGTAACCATTCTTTAAAATGTGGCTATGATGCACTGGAGGCTTCATTTAGATCAGCCATGACTGGCACAGTGATAAGAAGGCATGCATGGTTGAAAGAACAGGTCTTGCCGGATCATGTTAAAGCTAAACTATTGGATGCTCCTATGGATAAGGCCAGTCTATTTGGGGAACCTGCCCAGCAGGTAATGAAGAAAATGGAAGAGAAGGCAAAATCTGTACAAACAGTTAAAGATTTCCTACAGGTTCAGCCCCCAAGGTTTAGCAGGAACTGGCCTGCCAAAAATTGGTCCTTTCCTGACTCCACAAGATCCCAAAGGGGCAGGGACAGATGCTCTAGGGGCAGAAATCAATCCAGAGGAGGTGCCTACAGAGGACGACAGTGGCAAGGCAATAACCGAGGCACAGACGCAACCACTGCCACTGCAACAGGACAATCACAGTGACTTGGCTCTGACTCCGCCTACCAGGGAGCAAATAGCAGCACCATTAGGCGGAAGTTAGCCTTATTCTCGAAAAATTGGCACTATATTACAAAAGACAAGTGGATTTTGCAAACCATAGACCAAGGCTACGGTTCCACTTCCACACTTTACCAGTAAAAGAGGAATGCCAAACCTGCCCCAAATCAAAAATAGAAGCCCTGCACCAGACAGCAGAATTAATAAAGATGAGAGCTGTGGAAAGGGTACCAATAACAGAACAGGGCAAAGGATTCTACTCCAGACTCTTCCTAGTACCAAGAAAAGAAAAAAACTGGAGACCTATTCTCGACCTGTCCATCTTAAACACATTCATCATTGTCCCAAAATTCAAAATGCTGACCCTACAGCAACTTCTTCCCATGCTGGGCAAGGAGTGTTGGCTGGTAACTCTAGATCTCAAGGAGGCATACCTGCACGTCCCCATTCGACCAAATTGCAGAAGATACCTCAGATTTCTTGCAGGATCAGAGCATTATCAATTCTCAGCATTGCCCTTTGGCTTATCTACTGTGCCCAGAGTATTCACAAAATGCCTGGCATCAGTAATCGCTCACTGCAGAGTACAGGGAATCCAAATTTATCCATACCTGGACGACTGCCTGTTACAAGCGGACAACAAAAGCAAGCTGACAACAGATTTACAAAGGGTCATTTACTTGCTACAAGCCCTGGGATACACAGTCAATTTTCAAAAGTCAAGACTGATACCATCCCAGACAAGAACTTTCTTGGGCGGAATTGGACACAGTAAAACAGATGGCATTCCTAACTGCAGAAAAACAAAAGAACTCCTCTTTACTTCTTGGCATTAACAAAGCAGAACAAACTAACAGCAAGAAAAGTTCTGCAGGCCTTGGGCTTCATGGCATCATGCATAATCTTGATCCCACATGCCAGACTGCATATGAGAAAGTTACAGTGGTACCTAAAGAATTTATGGTCTCAACACAGGCACAGCTTAGAAACAGAAATACCACTAATCCCATGCTTAAAACAGGAGTTCCTATGGTGGGCTCTGGCATGCCAGTCAAACCCAGGCTTACCCTTCCACAACTTTCGAGCAAACCAAACCATCACAACGGATGCCTCAGACCTAGGATGGGGGGCACACATGCTGGACAAATGCGTACAAGGACTGTGGACTCAGGACCAGCTGCACCTGCACATAAACCAAAAAGAAATGCTGGCAGTAAAACTGGCAATCCTAAAATTCAGACCATTCCTCAAAGAAGGCCATTTGATGATAAGGACAGACAACACCACAGTCATGTGGTACATCAACAAACAGGGAGGCACTCATTCTTACCCCCTATGCAGAATGACTTTGGACCTTTGGAATCTGGCTCTCCGCTACAACATCCAGTTACAGGCAATATTTGTGCCGGGAAAAGAGAACACCCTAGCAGACATTTTAAGCAGAACCACCTCGGATGCTCACGAATGGATGCTACACCCGGACATCTTCAAGGCCATCACAAAGAAATGGGGAAGGCCACAAATAGATCTATTCGCTTCCCCACAAAATCACCAGCTCAAAAAATTCTGCACAAGGACATTCCACCCACTTGCATGGAAGGTGGACTCTCTATCCTTCAGCTGGGAAGGCCTGACAGCATATGCATTCCCACCTCTTCCCTTGATGCACAAGGTACTACTGAAAATCAAAGAGGAACGTCCAAGGATAATTCTGATAGCTCCGAACTGGCCAAGACAACACTGGTACCCATTGTTGAGGAGCATGTCTCGGGAGAAAATGTGGTCAATACCCCTGATGCCTCTGATGTTAACTCAGAACAACTACAACATCATACATCCAAACCTAAAACGTTGCAACTGACTGCCTGGAACATCACATAGCAGTAACTAACCCAGACCTTTCACAAAGGGTTAAAGACATTATCCTTGAAGCCCGCAGACCTTCAACAAGAAGGAACTATGCAGGAAAATGGAAAAGGTTCGTCATTTGGAGTACTGAAAGAGGAAAAGATGTGTCGAACATAGATATTGCTAACATTCTGGAGTACTTGGCAGAGCTTCTACATACAGGCCTGTCCTATTCCTCCATCAAGATACATGCATCAGCTATTTCAGCAGAATACAGCTTTGATCCTCCTGTCTTTTCACATCCTCTACTCGGGCAGTTTCTCAGAGGGATCAAGAATGTAAAACCTCCTAGGAAACCACCATTACCAGCATGGGACTTGAACTTTGTACTAGAAAAGTTGATACTCCCTCCGTTTGAACCAGCAGCAACAGCAGATCTACAACACCTGTCATGGAAAACTGCTTTCCTACTGGCTATTACTTCAGCAAGGAGGGTTTCGGAACTACAGGCCTTAATGGCAGTGCAACCCTTCCTAATCTTCCATCAAGATAGGGTGTCCATGAGAACTAATCCTACATTTATGCCTAAGGTGGTATCCAGAGTGTCTTTAAACCAGGCAATCCACCTACCTACCTTCTTTCCCAATCCACAAAACACAGGTGAAAGAATAATGCATACCTTGGATGTACACAGACAGTTGCGCTACTACCTGGACAGAACCAAAGGTAACAGAAAAACTGACCAGCTCTTTGTGGCCTATGCAACAGGAAGGGAAGGAAAAGCAATTTCCAAACAGACAATCTCCAAATGGATAGGAAATTGCATAAGATTCTGTTACTCCTACCATGGAAAACCAATTCCACAGAACATAAGACCTCATTCTACAAGGGCTACAGCCACTACCACAGCTTTCTTAAGAGGAGTGGCAACCAAGGACATTATTGAGGCTACTTGGACCTCCGTGCATACATTTGCCAAGCATTATAATTTACCTCTATATTCTAGATCCCGAGCAGGGTTTGCCACTGCTGTACTGCAAGGGATCCTGACTACACCATAATTATTATTCCTCCTCCCCTAGTTTGGCTATGGTATTCTACCCATTTGTTATGACTGCAGATGCATCCATGAAGGACATAGTACAGTTTTGTACCTACCGTAAATGTAGATGTCCGAACTGGATAGCATCTGCAGTCAGGATTACCCTCCCTCCTTCCCCTCTGCGGTACTCCTAGGGTATTTACCCTCCTAATAGCTAGCTGGGGGGGTGTCTTATGGTGTATTTGTTTGTATATATGTACATACATGTTTATTTTTTGTGTTTGCCTTCTACTATTTTGGAAACATTGGCATTTATCCAAAATTTAGCTTTCCAAGAGGGCAATTGGCATCTGGGGCAAGAAACACTGAGGAAAATGGCGTCGGCTGATACCTTTATACCCGAAGACCAGCAGAGATGACGTCGGGTGAAGTGCGACATCAGCCGAAGCCGGACCCAGACTTTGGAATCCGGCCGACCGAAGGGCTGCCTGACGACAGGACAACCCATTTGTTATGACTGCAGATGCTATCCAGTTCGGACATCTACATTTATGGTAGGTACAAAACTGTACTATTCTCTTTGTGTCAGACTGCTGGGTGTCACAACTTTGAGCCTTAGTTTGGCTTAGGCTTCAGACAATTTTAATGGTGTTAAGAACAACACCGATTGACATTCTTTTGTTTAAGCACACTTGTTAGAAAATTATGCAGAATATGGCTTCCCAAATGTCAGAAATCTTAAAACACAATCAACCAAACCTCTCAAATGTTACACAGTAGGAGGTACTTCACTCGTGTTACCTTGCAGAAACCATCATACCATAAAGAGAAGGCTTGTTATCTTCACTGATCATTTTCCCCAAACTGACACATTTTTGAAATGGGGATCTTCATCACTTCACAATGTTCTACAACACATTTTAAAGCTGGATATGCTTTATTTACTGCATATCATTCCCATTTGATCAAGTCGCACACTCTGACATTTATCCAACTTCTACATGCACATCAGACAAAGATCTGATACTGGCTTGTCTCGACATCTCCTTTGAAAACAAAAAGCACAATGTGTTCAGAAGGAAGAGCTTGAAAACAGAAGATTATTTATTTTCACCTCAAACATTTAAAACCAGAGTTGTAGGCAGAAATCTTTATTTCTGTACTCTTCCTGTTCACCACCACCAACGGCAGCCTATGACACTACATTTTGGAAGAGGACACATTTTTATCTGTTATTTATAACCATAAACATACTACTTTAGAGGTACATTCCTACCGTTTGCCTTGCTTTGTAAACCCGTACAGGAGATAGCAATTTAGACTGTTGTAAACATTCTGTGCTCTTTGAGTCATAGTTTCTGATCGATGATCAAGGAAAAGGCAATAATTTGAGGACACCAATAATACCTAGCTTGTTTGAAACTCATTATTTTTCTATACATACATTATTTTGACACCGGAACCTCAGCCTACCCAAACACCCAATGAAAAGAAACTAATGGAGATGCCAGTCAATCGATGGACACCTTTCAAGCAGTCACAGCATCCGCACACCTATGGCCAGTTTTGAAGATCGGTAATGTGTGTAGGCTGTGTCTTTGAGATGGGATTTAGAAGGAAAAGTACAGATGTTCATCGTGCATACAGCTGCAGTCATAACAGATGGGTTATCCTGCCGTCAGGCGGGTCCTCGGTCGGCCGAATTCCAAAGTCTAGGTCCGGCGTCGGTTGTTGTCGCTTCTTCCCTGATGTCATTGCGGCAGGGGTATAAAAGAGGCAGCCAACGCCATTTTTTCCAGTCTTTCTTGCCGTGCGGTGCCTGAAGCAGAAGCAGTTCGCAAGTGCCGGTCGGCCAGCTCCTGAGATTTACGAAAGTATTTCAGCCGAAGTCTTCTTGAAAGCTAAGTACCCCGTTGAGGAAACTTTTCTTGCCTCAGACCGATGTCAGACAAAGTTAGTAATTGCATTTCATGTGGGAAGCAAATACCGCATAAGGATTTCCACTCTTTCTGTATACCTTGCTTAGGCCCAGACCACGACGTCTCGGCCTGCCGTTTTTGTGCTAGATTCAACAAACGCACTATTAAGCGTCGGGCGGAGTTCGCCCTTCACTTCTTTGGCAAAAAATTTAATTATGTCATCGGATACTCAGACTCCAGTTTTGAGCAAAAAACACAAAGATAAGGACCGACATACGAGGTCCGCACTACCTAATGAAACCACGCTAAGGCTGACTACCGGTTCTCCGGTACTCAGCGAGGCGCCTACGCAGCCCCTGAGTACCGATGACAATGCATTACCGGTGTCTTCAGTACCAGAGGTCGCAGGCTCCTCTGCCCCCATTCCTACTACAGATACCGACGCCACTCCTGGCGGGGAAACTCAGAATTTAGACAGGCCTGCCACTTCTCAAGGGGTCTTCAGGCCTTCCTCCTCCTCTATTAAAGCTTTCACTAAATCTAAAACTGCCATGAAAACCAAAAAAACAGGTTTCTCAGACCCCCTCTCAAGGCACCATACCTAAAAAACAGATTCTTAAAATGGCTGAGGATTTGATTACTCTTATCAGGGGTTCTCATCCCCCCTCTGACAAAAGGCCCAGATTAGAGGAAGACTACCCTTCCTCAGATCAAGCTTCTATTGCCTCAGAACTATCTGAGGACCAGGATTATGCCTATTCTCCATTTGAAGACTCTGATGCAGAGGAGTCTATTCCCTCTGTCTCCCCCCCTGAGGACTTCTCTTTTGGGGAAACCCTGCATACATTGAGGGAACACTTTCACTGGGAAGGCCAAGATTACTCAGATTCCAAGAAAAGGCTCGGGGAATTTCTTCTGCTCCCCCAGCATAGGCCTCTGGCTATCCTGCCTGTGTTAGATATATTGGATGATGTGTACAGAAGTCAGCCTTAATCCTGATTCTTTGCCTCCAGCTCCTGTTAAACCAGACAGCTATTACCGGGTTCCTGATTCTCACTAGTTCCTATATAAAAGCCATACTGCTGACCCAGAAACTATTTCACAGGGTCCCAAGGGAATTAAGGCCTCTACTGCTAAAAACCCATTACCTTCAGAGAGATTCCAGAAGCTTTAGAAAGGTGGGGGAAAAAGGTGTACACCTCGGCCACTTTAACCATGAGGGCATTAAACTGTCAGTTCCATATGTTAAAGTATCAACAGTTTTTGATATCTCAGCTGAAAAGCAAGATGACACAACCAGAACAACCAGATTTAAGAGTTGCAGGATTTGTTGCATGGTGCAGAGCAAGTGAGTAAACATACCTTGCAGTGTGGTTTTGATGCTTTAGAGGCCTCATGTAGAGCTGCTGTTACGGGGTCTGTTTTATACGTAGGCATGCTTGGCTCAAAGAACAAACCTTACCAGATCATGTCAAAGCTAAATTATTAGATGCACCTCTTCAAAAAGATGTATTGTTTGGTGTTAAAGCTGAGGAGGTGCTAAACAAAATGGAGGAAAAAGCGAAATCAATGCAAACCGTGAAAGATTTCCTGCAGGTACAGCCTCCACGTTTCAGCAGAAACTGGCCTTCAAAAAATTGGTCCTTTCCAGCCACGGACAGACCTCAACGGGGCAGATGCAGGCGTCCAAGGGGTAGAGGGCAACCTCAAGGATCTTTCAGAGCCAGACAGTGGCAAGCACCTACCCCAAGAGGTGGAGAAGATGGATCACAGTCTTTTAGAAAACAGACACAATGACTTCCCCCTACACCTGCCAAGCAAAGCTTTAATGGCAGCACCTTTGGGCAGAAAACTCACATTATTCTCAAAAAATTGGCATATTGTTACAAAGGACAAATGGATTCTGGGCATTATAGACAGAGGCTACAGGTTCCACTTTCACACCCTTCCAAAAATAAGAGGCATGCCAAACCTGCCAAAAAATCTAAGGGCAGAGGCACAAAAACAAATTTCAGCTCTCATGGACATGAAAGCAATTCAAGAGGTACCTGCAAAAGAACAAGGTCAAGGGTTTTATTCCAGACTATTCCTGGTACCAAGGAAAGACAGATTGGAGACCTATCTTAGACCTATCCATCCTAAACACATATCTACAGGTGCCAAAATTCAAGATGCTCACATTACAGCAACTTCTTCCCATGCTGGGCAAGGAGTCTTGGCTGGTAACATTGGACCTCAAGGAGGCATACCTGCATGTCCCTGCCAGACAAGATTGCAGAAGATACCTCAGATTTCTTGGAGGTTCAACCCATTACCAATTCTCTGCATTGCCCTTTGGCTTATCTACTGCGCCCAGAGTGTTTACGAAATGCCTGGCATCAGTAATCGCCTTCTGCAGACTACAAGGGATACAAATCTACCCATATCTGGACGACTGCCTGATCCAAGCAGACAGCAAAGACATACTACTGCAGCACCTGGCGTTTGTAATAAAACTGTTGAACTTCCTGGGATACACAGTCAACAAAAAGAAATCAAAACTAATACCCTCTCAACAAATAATTTTCCTGGGTGCCAGCTTGGATACAACCACCCAGATGGCCTACCTCACGCCAGACAAGCAAGGGCAACTGTGTCAATACTTCAGAAAAATGGCAACTTACACCAGGCTAACTGCAAGGAAAGTCCTGCAGGCTTTGGGATTCATGGCATCTTGCATCCTACTAATCCCATGTGCAAAGCTGCATATGAGGAAACTTCAATGGTACCTAAAAAAACTTATGGTCTCAACACAGCCACAGCTTGGAAGCAATTATACCACTCATTCCATGCCTTCAAAAGGAACTTATGTGGTGGGCTCAAGCTTGCCAAAGAAACACAGGTCTTCCTTTCTGTGTACCTCAAGCAACTCAAATCATCACAACAGACGCCTCAGACTATGCCTGGGGAGCACGCATGACAGAACAGTGCATTCAGGGAAAATGGACCCGAAAAGAGAAGCACCTTCACATCAACCAAAAGGAAATGTTAGCCATGCAAAATGCTATTATGACCTTCAAAGACCTACTGCATCCAGGCCAGCTATTGATAAGGACAGACAACACCACAGTGATGTGGTACATAAACAAATGGGGGAACTCATTCATACCCCCTGTGCAGGCAAACCATGACCCTATGGAACACAGCACTGGAATTGCAAATTCAACTACAGGCACAATTCCTGCCAGGGAAGGAAAACACACTGGCAGACAACCTAAGCAGAAATATGACAGATCCACACGAATGGAAGTTGCATCCTCAAGTTTTCACAAAGATAACTCAGGCATGGGGACAGCCAGACATAGATCTCTTTGCTACCCACAGAAATTGCCAGTTGAAAAAATTTTGTTCAAGGACCTGTCATCCACAGGCCTGGAAAGTGGACGCACTTTCCTTCAATTGGGTAACATTGACAGTCTATGCCTTCCCACCTCTTCCTCTGCTGCCCAATGTTCTATTAAAAGCCAGAGCAGAGAGGCCGAAAATGATTCTCATTGCTCCAGACTGGCCAAGACAACACTGGTATCCGCTCCTGAAGAGCCTGACACATTCCCCACCATGGATCCTACCTCTAGTCCCTCTTCTGTTGTCCCAGCACCACTACAAAGCTCTTCACAGCCATCTCAAAACTCTAAATCTAGCTGCATGGAGAATCCCTTGATTTCCCAACAGTTTCTCCTCTCCAAGGAGGTGCAGGATGTCATCTTGGAGGCCAGAAGACCTTCCACTAGAAAGGCCTACTCCGCCAAATGGAAACTATTTTGTGCCTGAAATCAAGAAAAGGGACAGAATCCTTGGGTAATAAATGTACCTCAAATTTTACAGTACCTAGCTGAGATGTTAAACAATGGACTTTCCTTCTCCATCAAGATCCACGCTTCAGCCATTTCTGCACAATACAACACAGGTACTCCTTTATTCTCTCATCCCCTCTTAAGGCAGTTCCTCAGAGGGGCAAAGAATATAAAACCCCCAAGGAAACTACCAGTCCCTGCTTGGGACCTCAACTTCGTATTGGAAAAGCTGACCCTTCCTCCCTTCGAGCCAGCTTCTTCATCAGAGTTACAGTACTTGTCATGGAAGACGGCCTTTCTTCTGGCTATCACCTCAGCTCGCAGGGATTCGGAGCTACAGGCCCTCATGGCTGTGCAACCATTCATCATTTTCCATCAGGACAGAGTTTCCTTACGAACCAACCCTACCTTTATGCCAAAGGTAGTATCCAGTGTAGCTTTGAGTCAGACTCTCCACTTACCTACCTTTTATCCTAATCCACAAAAGAAAGGGGAAAGACTACCACATTCCTTGGACATACACAGACAACTCCGTTATTATTTGGACAGGACAAAGCTATTCAGGAAATCCTGAGCAACTCTGTGTCCTATGCTGCAGGTGCTCAAGGAAAGGCTATTTCCAAACAGACAATTTCAAAATGGATAGCCCACTGCATACGTTTTTGTTACTCATTTCATGGAAAAACTGTGCCTGCATGCATCAAATCCCACTCCACCAGAGCCACAACTACCTCTACAGCCTTCCTCAGGGGGGTCCCTACCAAGGACATTTTGGAAGCAGCCACCTGGAGTTCAGTGCACACTTTCTCCAAGCACTATCACCTCCCACTATACTCAATGTGTGTGGATGGGTTGACATAAGGGTGCAGATTATACCTGTACCAGCAGGCCACCAGGCAATTTTGCACGGACAGTAACTGTTATACATACCTGTGGCACATGTGCAACTGTACACCAGATATGTCGCTGCATCACCACACTGACATACCCTTGTGGAATATGACTGCAGACCACCCTCCTGCTTACACATGTACCCCTACAACACAAATGGATAACAGTATGGGAATAACAATTGGTGTTAACAGCTGAGATGCATCATAGCTGCATGTCTACAATACCTGACATGCATGCATTACACATTACCCCTGGCATCTTACACTGCAGTACATTGCAGCACTCTGTTACAGTCACCATGTGCATCAGAGCCATATTAACCCTGTCCCTGCATCAATGTCATGGATGTGGCATAGGTATCATCATATGCACAGGGTGTGTGAAAGCCATCTTAGCTGCATGGCTACACTACCTGACATGTATGCAGTACACATTACCCCTGACTACATTCTACACTGCAGTGCATTACTGCACTCTATTGCAGTCACCGTGTGCATCAGAACCATATTAGCCTGTCCCTGCATCGATGTTTATGGATGACAGGGAATGTGGCACAGGTATAGTCATATGCCCAGGGTGTGTTGCTGGTGTGCCAGAGGCCAAGGATGGTCCAAACATTTCACCATGTGTGTAGGTGAGGGGTGTGGTTCATTGATTGTGGTGTGGTGATGTGGTGTGTGTCGGTATGGGGTCGCCTTGGGTGTGGTTGTATAGTGTCGGTATGCATGCACACAGTTCTTCCATGTGGCTGCCATAACGGGTGATGTTGAACAGCTGCAGACCATACCTGGCAGGTTGCACAGTTCACTGCCTTCGGCCACGGACATGCTAACTGTGCCTGCCAGGGGTTCCTTGGGCACGTGCAGGTACAGACCTTGAGGTGCTACTCTCCTCTGATGATGACATATGTCCGCTGGAACCATGTTCCGGCTGGGACTGGCCAGGGCCACGTGCACAAGGCATGATGTGCTGGGGCTAGTACTGCCACTCCAGGAGAGGCTGGGCATCCTGGCACGTCTATGTTGACCGCCAGTTGCTGGTGTTTCATGCTTATGTCCACACGGCCGTGTCACCACTCCCTCCACATGTTCTAGCACAGACATACGGTCGAGGAGGCCCACCATCTCACCCCACAGTCTGACCATGACCTTGGTATATTCATGGAAGGCACCAGCGAGTTCATGGAGGTTGCCACTTAGAGAGCTGCAAAATCAGACCTCTGCAACCTCAGGCCCTGTGTGGTATGCATTTCCATACCTGCCTGTGCCTCCATTACAGCCTGAAACATGCTCTTGGTGGTACCAGTTGTGGCGCCTCTGTCAGGAGCATGATGACCTGCGGTCCTCCCACGAGCACCATGGTACATCTGCCGATGTGGTGGCCTTCCGGACATCTGGCTATGCAGACTGTGACCTGACACAGTTGGCATGGACACCACACTTTCCCGGTCACTGCCACTCGCTAACTGTGTCCCCCTGCTATGGCCATGTGATGGAGTTTGTACGGGCACTGTAACTGTGTGCGGGTTTGGGGTGGCTAGGAGGGTGATGACGCATGTTGTCGCAGTGTCTGCCTCTGACAAACCCACCTGTGCCTCACCTATACCATCATCATTGGTGTCTTGTAGGGACACCTACCTCAGTTTGCATGCAGGAGGGACCCTGACCTGCCTTGCCACTTGTGGGGGAAACAAATGCACACTTTAAGACCTGTACAGCATTGCATAACAGTACACACACTCACACTGATCGCCACCTTACTACCTCACTTTCCCTGGGTTTACAGACACATTCAGTTACATATGTTCCCCATCCTGCATGGCACTTGCTAATATGCACGCATTGCTACTGCCCATTAACATATTCCTCTCCATGCCTACACATGTGGTTACAACACCTGACTTGTTACTCCATCACCTCCCTGACTTGGGTGGAGTAGGTTGTACATGACCTTACTGCTGTCACCCTGTATTACCCTGTGTATGGGCAGTAATGGTGTACAAGGCCCCTATATGGTTCGGGCTGCTACATTCATTACATATGTTACACACCAGAGCCAAATACTACAGTCTTGCTCAGTCCATGCCACATCTGCACAAGTGACCCATAATGCAGACAACAATACTACCTGAATAAATTCAACTGATGTGCTGTGGTAATTCCCCATTGCATTTTTAGTGCTGCATATGTGGGTAGTCTGTTACTTATCTGCTGCTGGCAATATGATGTGTATACCTGGTATGTACTTAACCTCCCAATGCATGCTCCATGCTACAGACCTTCTTATGCTATCAGCTGTCCTGTGTTCGCATACTAGACAGGTTGTTCTGGTGTCCTATGTCTCACTCCATGTACAACACAATCCCAGGCGGAAGTACTGCCGTGTGGTCAATCCCAGTTTCACCTGTGCATACATGGGCGCACACACACACACACACACACACACACACACACACACACACACACACATCTGACGGGCATTGTCCACACTCCACTAGATTGCACTTAAACACAGTTGAGACACACACACAACCCCACACTCCTACATGTGGATTTGCACAACATTTGTACACAGTCTTGCTATTACCCTTCTGTCAACATGCATTACATATCGTGCTCAGCAGGATGCAGTGCAACTATAGTGACTTCATGCTAGTGGCAGTATACATGTGTGTGAGGCATGGGCCATGTTGGTAGGTGATGGCCCTTCCCCTTGTTAACACTGCACCCATGTACGAAGTGTTACTGTGGACCTTGTTCACACCTTGTACTGTGCACCATATCTCATGTGTAGAAACCATTGCTGCATATGTAGTACTGTGTATGTTATGTCAGCTCCACTGCTCACAGCTCCTATTTTTTATAGCAACTCCATACCTGGGATGATGAACAGCTATCATTTGTGAATGCCTGATGTCTACAGATCACATCAGCAGTGCATGTATTACCAGTACTAGACTATTACACTGACTACCAGTGGACCTTACCATGGCTGTGGGGGGTGCCCTACATGTCCCAGACCTCTGCATGGTTGCAAGGTCTACTCGTGCACATTCCTTCGCGTGCACACACTGCTGTCATGAGTGCTGTGGGGTCAGGGTTACATCTGCCATGTTTACTTAACCTGATTGTGTGCAGCTGCAGCCATAGTAGTGTTTCACACATGTCCCTACTGTAAGCCGTGTGTCCTGCCATATATCACATCCCTGTGGACACATTGACAGGATATCTTGCATGTGTCTGTTGTACCCTTCCGATACCCCAGCATGGTCTTTTCTGTGATGCAGTTCATTTCACAGCAACAAAACGTGAATGTGTGTACAGCATGCAATATGGGTAGGTGTGTTAGATGTGTGCATGGGATATCCCAGAGCTATTACATGCCCAGTGTATCAACATGCATGAACATGAAACATACTCACTGGCTACAGGCTTCTGCCGTGGTGATATCCTGGAGAGAGCTACATAGGAGTGTGTGAAAATTGGTCAGTGGCCACAGCTGTGGCATTCATAAAAGGTGAGCGCAGCATTACGTTACATCAACAGTAGAATTCCACAATATTACAGCTTATACACAACTGTTTATTACTACTACAAAGCAGTAAACTATGTATATGACATCTCAGATGTTCTTCGTTCCCCATTGCTGCAGTCGTTACTATTGGGTATAGTCCGCGTCCAGTCGGCCCGAATACCAGAGTATAAGGCTGACGTCGGTCAGAGCGCATTAGACTGACGTCAGTACGTCAGGGTACTAATGCGCATGACCGACGTCATATCCTCAGTCTTTTTTGCCGCATGGTCCGATGCAGAAGCAGTTTTGCGAGTGCAGGTTGGCGTTCTGAAATATTTCCGAAACCGGAGTTTCAGACCGAAACAGAGTTGGCTAAGTACCCCGTTGGGGAACATTTTGGTTTTTTCTTGCCTCAGTATTTAACCGGATGTCAGAAAAAGTGAATAACTGTATTTCTTGTGGGAAACAGATACCTCATAGGGATTACCATACCTTGTGTATACCTTGTTTAGGGCCTGAGCACGACGTTGTTGGTTGCCTCTTGTGCTAGATTTAACAAACGCACTATTAAGAGGAGGTTAGACTGTGCCAGGTTAGTGTTTGGGAAGCGTTGCAATTATAAAATGCCGTCGGATGCTCCGACGCCCGCTTCGTCCAAGAAGCGCAAGGACAAAACAGTGAAGCCTAGGGTTGATGAACCGGCAGTCCCGGACGTCGGTTCTTTAGAAGGCTCCGTGGAGCCAGAGGTTTTGCCAGGAGTTTCCATGGAGTCTCAGGCAGAAACTTTACTGTTACAGGATGTGCCTTCTCAGGAGGTAGGCCAGGTTGAGGGGGCTTCTCAGGTAGCTGTTCTTCCCTCTCTTCCCAAGGTAGTTAGAGCCTCTCCTTCTGTTGCCAAAACTTCTTTGAGAGGTAGGCCAAGTTCAGCTTCAGTGGGGGCTTCTCCTAGCATTTCGGTTCTGTACCTAAGAAACATATGCTTAAAATGGCAGAAGATTTGATTACTATGATTAGAGGTTCTATGCCCCCGCCTGATAAGAGGCCTAGGGTGGAACCGGAGTTTGATAGTTTTGAACAGTGTTCTGAGGCTTCAGAGTCTTCTGCGGAAGACTTGCAGGAGTATCCTACTTATTCTGATTCTGATGTGGATGATTCCACTCCTACAGCTTCTCCTCCTGAGGATTTCTCATTTTCAGAGACTCTGCACTCCATGAGGGAGCACTTTAAATGGGAAGGCCAGGATTACTCTGATTCCAGGAAAAGGCTTAGGGAATTCTTGTTTTTACCCCAGCATAGGCCCTTAGCTATTCCTCCTGTGTTGAATGTGGTGGAAGATGTTTTTGCAGAGGCTTCCCTGAACCCTGACTCTTTGCCTCCTGCTCCTGTTAAGCCTGATAGGTATTATAGGGTGCCCGAAGCTCATAAGTATTTGTTTAAGAGTCCTAGGGCGGACCCAGAAACTATTTCTCAAGGGCCTAAAGGTGTTAAAGCTTCGGTAGTTAAAAATCCTGTTCCCACTGATAAAGAGGCAAGGGCTTTGGATAGGTGGGGAAAGAAAGTGTATACTTCTTCCACTCTAGCCATGAGAGCGTTGAATTGTCAGTTTCACATGCTAAAATATCAGAATTATCTCCTTTCACAATTAAAATCTAAGGTGGATGCTTTGGCGGAAGGTATTGAGTGTAAAGAGTTGCTGGATTTGGTTCATGTGTCTGAACAAGTGGGTAAGCATTCTTTGCAATGTGGTTTTGATGCTGTACAGGCCTCCTCGAGGGTGGCTGCTACTAGTTCTGTTCTTCGCAGGCATGCCTGGTTGAAGGATCAGAATTTAGCTGAGCATGTTAAGACAAGGATTTTGGATGCTCCTTTACAGTCTGATGTGTTGTTTGGATCGCCTGTGGAAGCAGTTTTAAAGAAAATGGAGGACAAAGCTAAGTCTATGCAAACTGTTAAAGATTTTTGCAGGTGCAGCCACCAAGTTTAGTAGAAATTGGCCTGCTAAGGGGTGGACATATCCTGCTTATGATTCCCAGTCTAGGGTAGGTCTAGACGTGGTAGGGGCAGGGCTCAAGGTTCTTTTAGGCCTAGATCAGGAGTTCACCTGCTCAGACTTCTGGTGAGGGCAGGGGTCAGTCCTTTGTAAACAGACCCAATGACCTGTCTTTTCAGCTGCCAGTAGATTCTCGCCTGGCAGCTCCTTTGGGAGGAAGACTGTCTCTTTTCAAAGAAAATTGGGATTTAATTACTCAAGACAAATGGGTGTTGGATATCATTCACCACGGTTACAGATTTTATTTCCATACAATGCCCCTTTCAAAGGCATGCCAGACGTTCCTCCTCCACAAAGAAAAGAGGCTCACAGGCAAGTTTCTCAGTTACTCCAGATGGTGGCCATTCAGCCAGTCCCTGTATCAGAAAGGGGCCTAGGATTTTATTCTCGCCTGTTCCTAGTACCAAAGAAGGGGAACACGTGGAGACCAATTTTGGATTTATCTCTCCTCAACACTTTTCTGGACATTCCCAAGTTCAAGATGTTGACGTTACAACAGCTTTTACCTCTGCTGGGCAAAGATCACTGGATGGTAACTTTAGATCTCAAGGAAGCTTACCTTCATGTGCCTATAAGGCTAAGTTGCAGGAAGTATCTGCGGTTTCGAGCTGGAAATTCTCATTATCAGTTCTCTGCATTGCCCTTTGGCTTATCTACTGCACCCAGAGTATTCACAAAGGTTCTGGCTCCAGTGATAGCTTACTTCAGGCTTCAAGGAATTCAAATCTATCCTTACTTGGACGACTGCCTGATTCTGGCTCAAGAGAAAGAAGACCTTCTACAGCATCTGGAATATGTTATAGCAGTGCTAAGATGCCTAGGGTATTCTGTGAACGAAATAAAGTCCAGTCTAGTACCCTCTCAAGACATGTGCTTTCTGGGTGTGAGACTGAATACAGCAGCCCAGATGGCCTTTTTAACCCCGGACAAACAAAAGAGTCTATCACTTTACTTCCATCAACTATCTCATCAGTCCATGCTGACTGCAAGGACAGTCCTTCAAGCATTAGGGTTCATGGCATCTTGTATTCTGGTGCTTCCCAATGCCAAACTGCATATGAGGAAGCTACAATGGTACATCAAAATCGTATGGACACAGCACTGCCAGGATTTGGACACTGTGATTCAAATAATACCTTGCGTTCAAAAAGGAATTTTGTGGTGGGCTCAGGAATGTCACCTAAACAAGGGACTCTCTGTGACCCGGCCAGAGGCGAGTCAGATTTTAACGACAGATGCCTCGGACATTGCTTGGGGAGCTCATCTAAATGGAAAGTGGATACAAGACAAGTGGCCTGCCAGACTACAGCATCTACATATCAACATGAAGGAGATGTTAGCAGTCCAGTTTGCATTAATGGCTTTCAAGGAGTTACTTCTTCCAGGGCAGGTGTTGATTCTAACAGACAACACAACTGTCATGTGGTACATCAACAAGCAAGGGGAACACATTCTTATCCTCTATGCAGGCAAGCAATGATTTTATGGGAGACTGCGCTAAGCTTGCAACTAACTCTTCAGGCAAGGTTTCTGCCGGGAGCACAGAACTCCTTAGCAGATGTGTTAAGCAGACAAATCATGGATCCCCACGAGTGGAAACTGGATCTTCATGTATTTCAAAATTGACAGTGTCATGGGGAACTCCAGACATAGATCTGTTCGCTTCTCCACTAAACCACCAGCTGCCACAGTATTGCACAAAGGGGTTTCATCACACAGCTTGGAAAGTGGATGCTCTGTCTTTCAGTTGGAAAAACCTTCATGTGTATGCCTTTCCTCCTCTGCCTCTTCTTCCAAAGGTACTATTAAAGGTCAGACAAGACAGGCCAAGGATGATTTTGATAGCTCCAGATTGGCCTCGGCAACACTGGTACCCACTACTACGGAGTCTGGTAAGGAAGCCTCCATGGCCTTTACCTCTGATTCCTCATCTGTTATCTCAGAAGGATGGTCATCTGCTCAATGTCAAGCTACACTCTCTTCATCTAACAGCCTGGCATATTCTGTGTTGAAACACAGCAGGTCTCAACTTCCTCAACAAGTTTTAAATGTGATTATGGAAGCTAGAAGACCTAGTACAAGGAAAGTGTACGCAGAAAAATGGAAGAGATTTTTATTTTGGAGTACAGCAAAGAATTTGCAGGTTTCTGAGCCTAATTTGAGTGTGGCTCTTCAATATCTTACTGAGTTATTAGACAAAGGTTTGTCCTTCTTCCATTAAGATTCATGCTGCAGCAATTTCAGCTCACTATGATTGTGACCCACCATTGTTTTCGCATCCTTTGTTCAAGCAGTTTCTTAGAGGGCAAAGAATATAAGACCCCACGAGAGCTCCTACTCCTGCTTGGGATCTCAATTTTGTGTTGGAAAAACTTACTCTACAACCTTTTGAGCCTCGGCTACTGCTGAATTGAAATAGTTGTCATGGAAGACTGCTTTTCTGTTGGCGATTACTTCTGCGAGAAGGGTGTCTGAGTTGCAGGCCCTTATGGCAGTAGAGCCATTTTTGATTTTCCATAAGGATAGGGTATCATTACGCACTAATCCTTCCTTTATGCCTAAGGTGGTTTCTAGTGTGGCTTTAAACCAAACTATTCATTTGCCTACTTTTATGCAGACCCCAAAATAAAGGGGAAAAGATTTTGCACACTTTAGATGTACACAGGCAATTGCGTTATTATTTAAGCAGGACTAAGGATTTCAGGCAGTCTCAGCAGTTGTTTGTTTCTTTTGCTTTGAGTTCACAGGGCAAGTCTGTGTCAAAACAAACTATTTCTAGGTGGATTGGCTTTTGCATTGCATTTTGTTATTCCCATCATGGCAAGGAGATTCCAGCTGGGATTAGGCCTCATTCCACTAGGGCTACTGCCACTTCAACAGCATTTCTAAGGGGCGTGGCAACTAAGGATATTTTGGAAGCAGCTACTTGGAGTTCAGTGCATACTTTCTCTAAGCATTATCACCTTCCTATCTACTCTAAGTCTAGGGCTGGTTTTGCCACAGCTGTTTTGCAAGGCATGTTGTCAGCTCCTGCTTCTTTATGATTTGCCAGCCTCCCTTACCTCTGCTTTGGGATTCTACCCAATAGTAAGGACTGCAGCAATGGAACGAAGAACATAGTACAGTTTTGTACCTACCATAAATGTAGATGTTCGAGGATCCCCATTGCTGCAGTCCAATTTACCTCCCTCCTTCCCTCTGTGTTTAGGGGTGGTTGTGTAGGTGAGGTTACATGCTTATATTTTTGTATATATTCTTGTATATATTGTACATATTTTTGGTGCAGGTATTTTGGGCCTTGTCTTTTTAGGGTCTTCTGACATCTGGGGCAAGAAAAGACTGAGGATATGACGTCGGTCATGCGCATTAGTACCCTGACGTACTGACGTCAGTCTAATGCGCTCTGACCGACGTCAGCCTTATACTCTGGTATTCGGGCCGACTGGACGCGGACTATACCCAATAGTAAGGACTGCAGCAATGGGGATCCTCGAACATCTACATTTATGGTAGGTACAAAACTGTACT